>NC_057758.1:200922-221141 GCF_004010195.1 Chiloscyllium plagiosum
TCTCTCACTTTCTTTCTTCCTCTCTTCCTCTCTCTCTCTCTCTCTCCGTCTCTCACTCTCTCACTCTCTCTCTGTCTCTTTCCCTGACGCCGTCGGTCTCTATCTTGATTTGAATGCATCCTGTCTTCAGACATTTTTCTGTCCCATTGTCTTTGTCTCTCTGACTATCTGTCTTTCTCTCTCTGCCTGTCTATCATTGTCTGTGTGTCTAGCACTGTCTCTCTCTGCCCCTATGTTGCTGCATGACTGCACACTCCAACCAGGGACTAACTATTCAGTCTGCATTCCTGTCCCGAGGGAAATCAGTTCATCATTAGAATTATGATAAATATTGATTTCTGCCACAATCTTTCCTTCAGCTGTATAAGTCTGTTCATGATTTTATGAACGATACCTATGAGATATCTGAGCACAGTCATAAGCTGCTCTCTCAATTTGGTCTGAGTCACTGCATAATTCCCAGTGTTAGTGCAGCAACGCAGCAACTGCAGTATGAAGCTCAATTCCATCATAAAACTGTGTAGATGCAATGTGTGGTAGCCCAACCAGGACATGGCGGAGTGATAAAGAATAGATCATTAATAAATCCCAAAACAGAATGAAATTGGCCGGGATAATCAGCAGTAAAATGATGGATTTTCTTCGGCTCTCCATCGCTGAGTCTCTGCGGACTCTCCCCGCTGCTGGAGACCCCGAGTCTGCTGAAGGCTCTTCTGGTCACGAGATTATGCCCGGCAGTGAAAGCATTGAGCAACAGAATCAAGAGAAATGGGACGCCTGGGGTGAGAATGCTGTAGGCGAACTCGAATGGTCCCGAGAATGGTGAATTGTCAGCATACAATCTAATGAGACAAAGCCAGGGTTAGGTCACCAGCACATACCGCTCAGTCAACATGAAATACCATAAAATATTCTTTAAACCGCTCAGCACAGTCACTGTCCCCAGAACCATAGCCGCCGTACTCTCACTGCAATATTTAGTTTTCAGCTTCTGGCAACAAATGGCCACAAAGCGGTCAAAGGTGAAAGTGACGGTGAACCATACAGAATAGTCAGTGGCTGCATAGAGCAAGACAGCGTGGACATTACACAGAGGGATGGACTCCAAGAAGTAAACCTGTTCTTTGAAAATAATTGGAATGTGCCTCAATATCAGATCAAGAATAATAACCAGGAAATCAGTGACTGCCATGGCGACCAGGTAGCGGATGATGCATTTAGAGAGACCACATATTCCCTTTGAAAGGATTACTATCGTCACTATTGTTAGCTGTGTGGAAGGAAACAGATAGGGATATTAGAAATCGGCTTGGACGCAAGGTAACGTTTAACTCACCAGCAATTTACAGCTTCAGTTATGTCTTTTTGCATCCAGTGTTGAATTAGAATGATTGCTTGCATCATCGAATCAGCTCTGGGGGCAGGAATGGTGCAGAAAGGCATCAATGGAGGAACACACGCTGCAGATATTGCGGGAATGAAATTATAAAAAAAAGTGTTTCACTTAAGCATGACGTGTAAAATCATTAACTGGAAACAAAGACTTACCAGGGACACCAAACATGGAGAGGATGGGATACAAAATAGCTTGCATAATTTGAAGAAGAAATTGAACAGCAAGGCAAGCTGGTAGCCAATAGGTGGGCAGATAGATAACAAGTTCGTAAAAGGCTCTGTCTGCTGTTGTGACATTTCCATAAATTTGCTTCATATTCCAATTGTTTCTCACCATCTGAGTCCTAGATCAGGTTCCATTAGTGTGGAATGCGTTGGTCCCAGCCACGCTCAGAGCTGGTACGTTGAGTAAAGGTTCATATGAATGGAAAGGATCTACTCTCCAGTGACATAGTCAGGATCCGTGGAGACCTGCAGTTAATCACAATCGATGAAAAAATAAGCTGAAAATGTGTTGCTGGAAAAGCGCAGCAGGTCAGGCAGCATCCAAGGAACAGGAGAATCGACGTTTCGGGCACAAGTCCTTCTTCTCCAGCAACACATTTTCAGCTCTGATCTCCAGCATCTGCAGCCCTCACTTTCTCTCAATGAAAAAATAACACTAGATAACTCCTCTCTCCCCAACACATCTCCTACCTTAAAGTCTATGAATACTGCCGGACAAGAGGGGAGTGAGAGCACCACTGAGGAAAGAAATAGCGTTACTTCTAAGGTCCCCTGACTCCATGCCATTTCTTGTCTACTAGCTCACTAATCAGTGTGAGATAGAGAGGACAGTGAGAGCCTTTTTCCTCGGATGTTGATGGCTTACACGACAGAACATCCCTTCAAATTGATGGGTGATAGATACAGGACAGATGTCAGAGTTATACTCAGAGAGTAGTAGGCAGGGAGAACGCACTGTCTGCAACAGTCGTAGTGTCGCCAACTTTCATGGCATTTAAATGGTCATTGGATGAACATATGGATAAAAATGCAATAGTGTAGGACGGACCAGCTTCAGATTGGTTCCACAGGTCAGCACAACATCGAGGGCCGAAGGGTCTGTACTGCGCTGTAATGTTCTATGTTTTACATTTTGATCTACTTTCTGGAAGGAAATTGTTATCCTTCAACAGACTGACCAACATGTGACTGCAGAGATGCAACAAATTGCCTAATTCCTGTCTGCCTTCTGGGCAATTAGGGAGGGGCGATCAATATTGGGCCTCGCCAATTGTGCTCCACTGAGTGAATTAAAAATGAATCAGTCACGTCACAGATCAGATTAGTGATATGGACTTGAATATCTACTGGATTACCGATTTATAATGGGATTTAATGAAGGAAAATCAAGTTTGACAAATCCATTGCAACTTGTCAATGATGCAACTGTTAGCTTTGAGAGGGGGCATCAATGACTGCGGTGATTTCGGACTTTCAGAAGCCTTTCAACAAAGTCCCACCGAAGAGATGAATGTGCAAAATTAAAGTACATGGGATTAGGGGACGTGCATTGAGATGGATAATAATAACTGAGCGCGCAGGAACAATAGCATGAGAAGGAATGGATTATTTTATTTTCAAAGTGGCAGAACCTAGTGATCTGGGACAAGAATTGGTACAAAGACTGCAGTTATTCGCAACATTTGTTATTGACTTAGATAAAAGGAACTAAACGTAATGTGCCCCAGTTTGCAGTTGATACAAAGCTGGGTGTGAGGTTGGAGATGTTTCAGTGCAATATGGATTGGGAGGGTCAGTGGACAAGGTACAGTTTGAAAGTGGTTCAACATTAGATTATCCACTTTGGCAGCAGAAAGAGGAAGCAGGGTTATTAGTTTAACAGCTGTAGGTTGAGAGAAGGGAATGTTCATGAAGACCTGAGTGTTCCTTATACATCAATCTCTGAAAGTAAGCATTACAGGAAAAAGAGTCGATGAAGACGGTCAATGGAATGTTGGCTATCACAGTAAAATGATTTACGTACAGGAGCAGGGCTGTCTTGCTGCAATTGTACAGGGTGAAACCGCATCTGGAATATTGTGCCTATGCGTTTGGTGTGCCCTTACCTCAGGAGAGATGGTCTGGAGACAGAGGGACTGCAGCACAGGACGACAGGACTGATTCCTGAACTATGAAGAGAACTGGATTCGAGAGGATGATGCTCACTGGAGTTCAGAAGATTTAGGAGTAAATTTTCAGGGAAACCCGGATGGTGCTCACAGGATTAGACAGGTTTGATGTGGCAGGGATGGTCACGATGGTGAGGCAGTTCATATTTAAGTGATAAGGGGTAAACATATTCGCACTGTGATGAGGAGCATTGTCTTCATCCGGAGATTGGTGAGCCTGTGGAATTCGAGAAAGTGGTTCATGCCAAAATACGTTGTATTTTCAAGATGGATGTAGATATTGTTCCTGGGGTGAAAAGGATCGCGGGATAAAGGAAGCTGGGGGTCGGATGGAGAGTTGGATGATCAGCCAAGATCATAATGAATGATTGAGTCGTCTCGATCGGTCGAATACCCTACCCCCAATCTTCTGCCTTTCCATGTTTCACGGAGATTCTTGTATTCCCACAAGCAGAAGTTTCCAGTTTTCCATGCCAGACTGTTTCGCACCCCAAGACTTGAATTCCCCACACGGGAAAAAAGACTCATCTCAGTGTTTTTGCTATTTTATCCTATTTTGCGAATGTATTTCGCATACTACAGTCTGAGGATGTTCTCACACAGCATCAATGCAGAGGCTGCACTGCCCTATAGTGACGCCAATCGCCCTCTCTTTTTTGTCAGAGTTGTCCAATCTTAGTACTGAAGGCCTTGGTAAGTTCAGATCTTTTGACCCCCAACGTAGGGGTTCAGAGTGCTCTGTTCAATGGAGTTGCTGGTTGACAACGGGTCAGAAGTCAAAGTGGCAACACTTCACAATCTGGAGCCTGCTATAATTGCAAATGGACAGGCTGACCAGCTAACATGAAGAAAATAATAGCAGAGACATTCCAAGAAACAAAGAAGTACAGCAGCGGTCTCCCTTTAAAACCACTGGACGTGGGGAAGGAACTCTTTACAGGTGTACTGTGGTTAGCATCCTTCTCAGTATGGTCCGGTTGCTCAAGGGAGAATTGAAATGGTCAGGAGAATGGGACGGAAGAGCAGCCGGAGGAACAACAAAACGATCCTGAAATTTCGTTTTGGATGAAGTTATTTTGCTGCTTCTATTCCAACCGTTCTTTAATTCTATAAGAAACCACTGCAAATACTTGATAATAACGATATTAGTTTTTGGAGATGAGACTTGAACCAGTTCTGTCCGGCTCAGAGGTCAGGACAGTATCACCGAGTCTGAATAATTTCTATGCAAAAGCCTTAGCTCTGAAATGCAAAACATTTGAGGTCACACTTATACTTGAAGCCAAAGGGTTTCCCAGTTCATTGGCTGTAGTCCAAACACAGACTTTAGCCCCCGCCCGCCACCCCATTTGTTTTCAACAGGATAACGCAGGTCGGATAGAAATATAGAAAATAGGAGCAAGATTCTGCCATTCTGCCCTGCTGCTGCAACGTAATATAGGTTCACAGCCCATTATCCAATTCAGTGACCAGTACCCCACTTTCTCCCTTTGAGACCTCCAGTCCATCTCTACACCCATTCTCTTCTTGAAAACATTCAATGTTTTGGCCCTGCCTGCTCCCTGAGGTAGACAATTTCTCAAGCTGCACCCTCTCTGGGTGAAGACATTTCTCCTCATCCGTCTCCTTTAGACTCTGACCCCCCAAGTTCTGGATTCCCCTTCCTGGTCATCAGAAGCAGCTTTTCTGACTTTTCCCTGTCTACCCGTGTTGGTGTTTTATAGGTTTCTACGAGCTTCCCTTCCTCATGCTTCTTGGTTCACAGTGAATTTCGTCCCAACTGATCCAATCTCTCTCAGTATGTCAGTCCTGCTATATCAGGAATCAATTTGGGAAACCTTCGTTGGACACTCTCCACAGCGAGAATACAGTTCCTCGGACGCAGAACTCCAGAACTGAATACACAATATTCCAGCTGTGGACAACCCCTGTACAATTGCGGGGAGATTTTCCTGCTCCTATATTCCAATCCTTTGATGATGAAGGCCGACCTCCCATTCACCTTTTGCACCACCCACTGCTGCTGCGATGCGAACTCTCAGTTATTCGGGTAGAACGGAAGCAAAGGTCCCATTGCACCACCGCCCAGTCCCCAGTGTATCAGCATTCTGTAAAGGTCAATCTCAATTCATACTGGTTTCAATTCTCAAAGTCGCATCACTGACCCAATTTGCTAATTGCACAGCTTATCAATCGGACTGCAATTTTCCCAGATGTAGGGATGAGAATTCCAGCTCAAGGCCCCAAAGGTTTCGCTGAAATCCATGGATTCCGCTGGAGTGTTGGTACCAGTCAGATACGATCTCCATAGCTGGGTAACTAACGAAAGGGATGTGAGGTGGGAGTGATAGTGCATGATTTCACAGCTGCATTCAAGTTAGTGCAGTGCACCAGAGAAAACCTTCTGGATGTGTCATAGCTTGTTCTGCCCAAAACTGCAAGAAAATACAGAGTCGTGAACACAACTCAGTCCATCGCAAGGACACTGTTCCATTCATTGACTTCATCTCCATTTCCTGCTACCTTGGGAGAGCAGCCAACATAATCAAAGTCCGCTCCCGCGCCTGGTATACTCTTTTCCAGCATCTTCCAACAGGCAGAAGATATAAAGGTTTGCAAACACGAACCCAAAGATTCAAAAACGGCTTATTCCCCTTTGTTATCAAGATTATGAACGCACCTCTTAAATATCAGAGTTGATCTTTCTCTGTGCCTTCTCTGTAGCTGTAATACTATGCCAATTAGCCATGTGAGGAGCTGTCGATTTACGGGAAGGGGCAGGTGGTTTACATGGGGATGGGAGGAAAAAGCTTTGTCACCCAGAGAATGTTGGGAATCTGGAACTCAGTCATGACAATATTCTGAATCCTCTTCGATTAACTTGATTAACTTACATATGTTGTGGCTTGCCTGAATAGCACACAGAACGATACCTTTCACTGCAGCTAGTCATGTGTTACAATAATAAATCAAATCAAATGATGGAGGGGAAAATATCATTCTGTAAATACGAAAAGGGGGAAGAGATGGTCTTTGGAAATTGAGGGAATCATCAAAGAAGCGCAGTTAGTGAAATGGGCAGCCACCAGTTGCACTGATGTGGAAGCCTGGCAGTTGTGCTCGCCTTTGTGAGGATTTCAAACTCACGGGAAACCACTTTCCTCAGCGCGATAAATACCCAATCCATCGTACTGAGGATTTATATGCAAAACCAGCAGGGTAGGGCGGGGGTGGTGTCCTTAACGAAGCTGGACACGAGCCGGATACTGAGCATTCCCAGAAGTACGCAACAATGAAGACCAATAAGGGTTTCTACCAATAGAAAAACGGCCCCGGGTGTCCTCAGAGAAGCAGAGTGCGCTGTCTACCAACACCCTCGTGGGTTTCAGGGAGAGGTGGGCACCGTGAGGTGCGGAGTGTTTTATTTCCCCCTCTGACTCTATTTTGATTTAGTCCCTGCCCTCACCTTTCACTTAGACATTGTGCTTTGTTGAGAAGGGCTCTGCTTGTCACTGTCCATTCGGGTATTACCTTTCCTCCTGGTGGAGGAACGTGCATGAAGCTTTCCACACTTGTTTGTTCGTTCACTGTGTCTCACGCGTTCACACACAACATGGTTGCTGGAGGAGAAAGAAAAAAAAAACAAATAAATAAGTAACAATATGAAGAGGAGTATGTAAGGTAGCTCATTGAGCTGGAAGCTTTGATTTCAGGCGTTGCAGACGTTCCTTTTTTTCGAGTGAAGGCAGATGGGAACTAAGGTGATGTGTTTATTGATGGAGTTCCGGTTAGAATGCAATACCTCTAAGAATACTTGTGCGTGTCTTTGTTTCACTTGTCCCAGGATATAAGTGCAGTCCCAGTCAAAGTGGTGTTCTTCTTTGTCTGTATGTATGGAAAATAGTGACAGCGGGTAATGTCTTTTGGTGGCTAGTTGGTGTTCATGTTTCTTGGTGTCATGGTTCCTGCCAGTTTGTCTGATGCAGTGTCTTCACAGATCTTGCATGGTATCTTGTAAATGACATTAGTCTTGATTGTCGTGAATAATGGATCCTTTGGGTACATTAGTGGCTGTTTGAATGTGCTGGTAGGTTTGTGCGCTACTGAGATGTGAACAGCAAAGCGAACGTCATCTACAAAATACCAAGAAGTGCAAACAAAAAACCATTACATCGAGCAAACAAGCAGGAAAATTGCCAAAGAAAGAAGGACACCATTTTGACTCGTCCAACACACACATCCGAGGACAGGCAAAACAAAGACATGCCCGATAATTCTTAGAAGCATGGCATTCTAACTAGAACACCATCAATAAACATATTGCCTTCGATCATATGGACTTCCCCTTCAAAAAAAAAGAACCGGAAATGACATCACCCACCTTCACAAGCCACTGCCTGCAAATAGAGAGACGGGACATACCACCAGCGCTTTATCAGAAACTCTCATTTATGATATTAATTAGTCATGGTGACAAAACGTCTGAAAACTAACCTTCCATCTCGGCGAGCTAACTGACAGTTATCTCCAATGTGAGAGAAGAACCATCTCAAAAATTCATAAACGGGAGCATTAGACATCTGGAGTGGAGAATGTGGTGCTGGAAAAGTACAACAGGTCTGGCAGCGTCCGAGGAGCAGGAGAATCGATGCTCCGGGCAGGAGCCCTTCATCAGGAATTAGGCTGGAAGCCTCAGTGGTGGAGAGATAAATGGGAGGTAGGGTAGGGCTGTGGAGAAAGTAGCTGAGAGTGCAATAGGTAGATGGAGGTGGAGGTAAAGGTGATAGGTCGGAGAGGAGAGTGGAGCGGCGAGGTGTGAAGGAAGACTGAAGCGTGGGACAGGTCATGAGGACGGTACTGAGTTGGAATGTTGGAACTGGTAAGGTTGGGGATGGGGAAATGAGGAAAATGGTGAATTCCTCATTCACCCCCGGGGGTTGAAGGTTCCCGAGGGGGAAGATGAGGCGTTCTTCCTCCAGGCGTCGGGTGGTAAGGGAGTGGTGATGGAGGAGGACCAAGACCTGCATGTCCCCGGCAGAGTTACGGGGGAGTTGAAATATTTGTCCCCAGAGTGGTGAAGTTGACTGGTGCGGGTGTGCTGGAGATGTTCTCTGTAGCGCTCTGTGAGAAGGTGTCAGTCTCCCCAACGTAAAGGAGACCGCATCGAGAGCAATGGATACAATACAAGACATGTATGGAATTACAGTTGAAACTTTGATGGATGTGCAAGGCTTCCTTGGGGCCTTGGACGGTGGTGAGAGGTAACATGTGGGCGCAGGTTTTGCAATTCCTGCTGTACCAGGGAAAGGTGCTTGGAAGGGAGGGTGGGTTGTTAGGATGTGGGGACCTGACCAGGTAGCCAGGGAGGTAACGGTCTTTGCGGAATGCAGATAGGGGTGGGGAGGGAAATATGTTCCTGGTGGTGGGGTTCATTTACAAGTGGCAGAAATGTCAGCGGATGATCCGATTCATGTGGAGGTTGGTGGGTTGGATGGTGAGCGCTATTGGGATTCTGTTGTGGTGGGAGGTGTGGAGTTCGGGAGTGGTGGTGCAGGACGTGGATGAAATCCATTAGAGGGCATCTTCAACAAGGGGAAGGGAAATTACAGCCTTCAAGAAGGAGGCATTCTGGTGCGTTCTGTGGTGCAATTGGTCCTCCTGGGAGCAGGTACGGTGGAGGCAGAGGAATTTGGAATGCACTATAGCATTTTTGAAGGAGGTCAAGTGGGAGGAGGTGTAATCCTGGTAGCTGTGCTTGTAAAAATGTCAGTGTTGAGTCAATCATCGCTAATGGAGATGGAGAGGTCTAGGAAGGGGCGGAAGGGGTCAGAGATGGTCCAGGTGAAGTTAAGGTTTGGGGTGGAATGTGTTGGTGAAGTTGATGAACTGTTCAACCTCCTCGTGGGAATGCGAGGTGGCCTCTATGCAGTCATCGACGGAGCAGAGAAAGAGATAGGGAGTGGTGGTGGTGTAACTATGGAAGATGGACAGCAAAGCTGGGGCCCATAGCTGGGTGACCATGGCGACCTTGGAAAGCGATTTTTCTTAGTTTTATATACAACCAATGTACCAATAAGCAAAAGCTTTCAGTTTATCTTGAGCATGGAATTGTGGCTGGAAAGTTGAGGGGAATCTTTGAGCTGCTTTTTAAAAATTTTTAGAATTGGGGCCCAGAGTTGGGTGACCATGGCGACCCTTTTCATCTGGAGGAAGTGAGAAGATTCGAAGGAGATATTGTTTAGGGTGAGGACCAGTTCAGCCGAACGAGTGAGAATTTCAGGGGAAAGGTATGGATGGGGACGTCGGGAGAGAAAGGAACGAAGGTCTTGGAGGCCCTGGTCATGGCAGATGGAGATGTAGAGTGTTTGGATGTGCATGGTGCAGATGAGGCGCTGGGGGCCTGCGAAACAGAGGTCTTGGAGAAGGTGGAGGCCGTGGGTGGTGTCGGAAATGTAAATGGGGAGCTCCTGGACTAGCGGGAAAAGCACAGTATCGATGTGGGTGTTGATGAGTTCGTTGGTGCAGAAGTAGGCTGAGACAATGGGTCGGCGGGGTGGTCAGGCATCTGGAACATGGGAAGGAGGTAGAATCGGGCATTGCAGTGTTCCTAAATTACGAGATTTGTAGCTGTGGACTCGTCTGGACCACTAGTGTAGACTTCACTAGTTTCCTCATTTCCCTTTCGCCCACCATACCCCAGTTCTAACCTGCCAGCTTAGCACCATCGTCATGATCTGTCCTACCTGCCAATCTTCCTTCCCACCTATCTGCTTCACCCTCCTCTCGACCTATCACCTTTATTCCTTCCACCATTCACCTGTTGCACTGTTTGCATTCTTGGTGACAACAAATTACTCAAAGCAATTCAATGCGGCTCTTGATGCGAGTGATGTGCGTGTTGTTGCTGTGCTCTCACAAGAAGATGTCGATAAGTTAGAAAGACCAAACCGGTATCTGTCCAGGAAATTCAACATTCATCAGTAGCAGTATTCGACTGTTGAGAAGTGGACTTTGACCCTGTTGTTGGCGTGATAATATTTTCATGTTCATGTTCCCAGTAATGTATCTGAGACAATCATTTACACTAACCATAACCCACTGAGGTTTGTGGAGAAATGTAAGGACAACTGCAGACTGCTTTAGATGGAGCTTGTTGTTAGAGACATTCAGTCTGAAAATTGTCTCCGTGGCAGGACGAGAAAACGTTTGCCGATGCATTGTCTAAACTTGGAAGAGAAAGGGAGGAGTTCAGTGCTAACTCTTGCATTCACCACCCCTGCGCGATGAAGGAAAGTGTGCCATATGCCTTCTTGACCACTCTGTCCACCTACGCTGCCATCTTCAGGGTACAATGGACCTAAACACCCAGATCTCTCTGCACATCAATTTTCCCCAGAACTTTTCCATTTACTGCATAGTTCGCTTTGGAACTGGATCTTCAGAAATGCATCATCTCACATTTGTCTGGATGGAACTGCACTTGCCAATTCGCCGTTCAACTCTCCAATCTGTCTGCATTCTGCTGTGTTATCTGGCAATCACCTTCACTGTCTGCTGCTCCACCAATCTTAGTGTCATCTGTGAACTTGCTAATCAGGCCAGAGAAATGTGTACTGCACGAACAGTGTAACATTAAGCGTTTTATTCATGAAGACATCTTTAGATATTGTGTGTTCACTTTTTTAAGGTGGGGGTGTGACGATGCTGTTCATTTAATAGGGTCAGGTGGTCCTTTGTTTTCTTTGAGAGATGTCATAAAGGCAAAATATCCGATGTACCTGGTTTGGAAGGAATTTCAGGACTAATTTGATGATAAGTAAGAAATGCTGCGTCAGGCTAAATGCTTTCATGTCTTGTACACTTGTACAATGAAAGCGAAGTGGCTAGTGCTCACAGATCATGTATCTCTGGTTGGTTTTAGTTTTATCAGTCTGGTTGTTCAGAGCTGCTGGTCAATTTTTGGCTTGAAATCCAACGAAACAGTTACGTAGAAGAAGGTGTTCCGTGCTGAGTTTGTCTGACATCTCTCCTGTAAGAGCCGGTGATGGTTTTCATTTTCTTTTTGTTCAGGCTGCTTGTGGTGATTGGTGCATAAATTTGGAAAAACGTCATTCAGTTGTGGCTACGTTTTGTGTTTCGAGAAATGCTAAGTTATTTTGCATTTTGTCCTGTAACAAAGTTTGTCACTTTTTATTCTAATTGTTGTTCCTTGGCTCAAGGAGACTCTGACCTTGATTGTTTTCTTTTCAGATGGACAATAAACTGGGACAGGCTCCATTCAGTCGTTTTTGTTACAGAGATGAAAAAGATTTTGAGAGGCCTTTAGTTTACATGTAAGCAGGCCAAAGTGGTCATGTTTTCGAAGTGATCTGTATAAAATGGGGGAGTGGTCAGCTCTCTATCTGAGCAGTTTCAGTCCCGTTTGACCTGTCAAGGAGTTCAACAAGGAGATGTGTGGAAGTTCTCTCAACCCCTCCTCTCTCTCTTTCTGCCCTTCAACTTCAAACTATAAACATGCATTCTATTTATACTGATTTTTAAAGTATAGTTAATATGTTGGTTCTCTTGTGTATATTCGAAACAGCAGAATTAAGTCGAGTTTAGGTAGGCTGAGTTCTGTACGGGTTATTTATTTTGTTCTTTGTGTTTCATTGTGCAATTTTGAGAACAAAATGTTGTCTGTTTGAAAATCTAGTAGATAATCTAACTATTTTACTTCGGCTAATTCTCAGTGTACAAAAATCAAAATAAATTGCAAAGTTATGGTCTGGGACTGCCTGCTGAAGAATGCTTTGAGTGGTCTGGCGGAGTCCAAATCAGTTCCCTTTTGATTATGTTTCGGTCAGTAATCTTGCAAATGATTTCTATGTTACTGAAAGCGACGTTTTTGAGCCACCTGTATCTCTCCTGTAACGTCCTCTGTGCACCTGCTTATGACAACTCGAAAACGGGTTTGGATTACTTTCCTGAAATTTTTGAGAGTGTCTGGTCTGGTCTGGTCCGTGACACACTCCACACAGTTCCGAATGCAGCTTGAACCCTGCCTGATAATTCTCATCCTGCACAGTCCGAATTGTCCCTTGCTGCTTCCCATTCAATGTCGCTTGACAGAATGCTTCAAGATGCAAAACCTTTCCTGCTGACTCCCAGTCCATACTGGCCCTATCAAACAAATACGTTCGCATTTACTCACACGTTACACAAATCCAATTTGCACCAAATCACTACAAATGAACATGAAGATCTTCCTGTTCATCCATCTTTACATGAGTCCTAATGGAACGAAATCCCTTCCAAAGCACTCCCGCTCTACAAAATCCCAATGAGCCCAAACTCGTTTCATTTAGACTGCGACTCTAAGCAATCCCAATGGACTCATTCCCCTTCCTGCTCGCTGCCACTCTACACAATCCCAATTAACTCATTCCTCTTCCTGTTAAATCCTACGCTATATAATCATAGTGGACCCATATCCATTAACTCATTCTTCCTGTTAAATCCTACGCTATATAATCATAGTGGACCCATATCCTTTTCACTTCTACTCTACACAATAATCATGGAACCAAACCCCTTTTCATGCACCTCCACATCACAGAAACAGGTTAAATGCTGTTGAGTTGGATTTATTGAAAAAATATAAGACTAAAAAAATCTGCTTAGAAAACAGCATAGTTGCACCTCCTGATGTGGGGCGCTGCTTGCATGGTTGGAAAAAGCCTTCAAAGTATTTCGATGTAATAGCACTGAGCCTCCCACGATGATGTAGCCATTATGCAGTCTGAGAAAGGTGCTATCATTAGATAGGTTCAGGAAAAATACACAATGAGGTTTGTTGTTTCCAAAAGGGTTGGCAGTAACGTATTGAGAAGGATGGTGCTGAATGCAACGCCCAGTTAATTGCTGAATGGCTAGTTGGCAGGGCGAGGTTTATAATATTGACAGGTTCCGCCATCCAGGTGAGGGCCACAGGTGAAGCTGTAGAATAAGCTCACAGAGCCATAGTGGAGGGGGCAGTTGATGATGTACTCACCAGAGGTCAGTCTGTCCTTGCAAGTGCCCAGGAGGTCATCATATTTGACATCCACATCCCAGACCTCAAAGATCAGATTCTGACTGCTCTCGGCATTGACGTGACCTAGGTCCAGTTTCTCGTTCCACACGGGGTTGTTGTTGTCATAGCTCACAAAGGTTCTGCTCGACTTCTGGCCATACTTGACCACTACAAAGCTGTCAGCGGCAGAGAAGTAGTCCGCCCAGAGACCCTGCCCCTTTAAGACGACGACCACCAGGTGGCCCAGCCCCTTCTCTTTGGAACAGCAGTTCCGGTCCACGTGACTGTCCTCATGGCACATGCATGTGCATGGTTGATGCGGATCACGGTAAGAGCCATGTGGGCACTGTGTCCCCATCCCACATTGCTGGTTGAGGGCACTAACTGCAATGTAATAGCTGATGTAGCGCCTCAGGTTCTTATGCCTGGGATCATTCTTGGGAAGCAGGTGGTGGAGAGGTGCGAGGGCATAGCGCACCATGCCTGGGTGGGTGGGTAGGGTGACCATCCATTGAGTGAACGCTGAGCCATCCTTGTTGAACAAGAGGTCAGCGCTCTGCTTGGTCTGGCCCCCATTCAACTCCACTTCCCGGTCACTGAAGGCCTGGTAGACATTATCATGGTGCTTCATGGCACGTGCCATCTGCCGGCACTTCTGGTCACTAAATGAGCCTCTTGCAATTAACCCCACCATGACACTGGCCTCCATTGACAGGCAGTCCTTAACCTCTTCAGCAGTGTAGCCCTTAGATGCCACTTGGCATGTTGGAATAGCTGTCACGTCTTTGAAGCTACCACCCAGCTCCACTGCCTTGATGTAATGGGTGCCGTAGGTTGCCACCAGCTTCCTGTACCAGTATATGGTGTCATCGTTGATGATGTCAGGGAGTCGGGAGATGGAATTGGCAAACTCCGGCGCCAGTTTAGGGTTCTCCTTCACCCGGTACTGGTAGTATAGGCACTGGAACTGGTGACTGCTGAAAATGTGGCGATCCCTCTTGGAATGGGTCGTGCCAAAAGTCACCAGCTTCGACTTGGAGCCAGCCAGCACCCAGTTGACTTGCGTGCTCATTTCGGGTAGGATGAGCAGGTCAGCTTGCCAGTCGTTGGTGATGGCCGATGTGGCAGACTCTGACAGTTTGGCAGCTGAATGGTAGAGCTGGCTGGAGAGCGAGCGCTGGCAGGAGCTCATGGTACGCCAGTCCACCAGTGAGACGGGCAGTCGCTGGCGCACGTTACTGAGATGCCCATTGTCGCAGAGGGTACAGCTCCCGTTGGTGAAGCGCCAGGTGTTCACATCGATCACAAAGGCACCCTTGGGCCGCAGGGTCACCACATCATAGCCATCCCCAGCCAAGCGGGACCCTGGCACAAAGCTGACATTCCTGCACTCACTGTCACTCTCGGTGGTACAGACACTCAATATGCCCCTCAATGGGAAGCAGAGAAAGATGAGCCAGCCCAGGTTTGAATGCCAAGCTGGCATCATGGCATCGGTGACAGGTCTGACAGCAGATCTGCAAGAGAAAAAGCAAACATCTGAATTGACAGATTTACGAGATAGATGTATAGACTTTGAATGTGTGTTGAAGTTCTGTTTGCTTAACTGGGCATATTTATGAACTGCTAATAGATGTATCACAAAGCCTGTCCCTTTTTTTTAAAGAAAGCTCTTCCTTGGTTCAAGAAAACTCTGTCCTTGATGTTTTTCTGAGGGGTAGTAAAACGGGCCAGTCTCTGATCAGTCTGGTTTGGTACAGATATGGAAAGGATTTTAAAAGACTTTTTATTTACATGAAATCAGATGAGAATTCAGGCCAAGGTGGTCACGTTTTACAAGTGACCTGTATCAAGAAAGGGAAGTGGTCAGCTCTCTAGCTCGCTGAGTTGAGCAGTTTCAGTTCACTCTTGAACTCGTTGGAAGTTCAACGGGGAGCTGTGTGGAAAATCTCTCTTCCATGCCCTTCAACTTCAATCTCCAAACAGGTGTTCCATGGAATGTTCCATTCCATGCTAGGTTTTAAAGGAAGCTTGCACATTGGCACTGTTGTGTCTTTTCGGAAAAATATGCTGAAGTCTCGTTTGATAGACTGAATTCTCCATGGGTCTTTCTTCTATTCTTTGTGTTTCATTGTGCAATTTTGTGAATGCATTTTTGTCTGTTTTAAAACCTAGTAGTCAACCTAACTGACTTACTCTGGGTAATTTTCACTGCACACGTACGTAAACAAATAGCAAAGTTGTGGTCTGAGCACAAGCCACTGCCTGCAAATAGAGAGACGGGACATACCACCAGCACTTTATCAGAAACTCTCATTTATGATATTAATTAGTCATGGTGACAAAACGTCTGAAAACTATCCTTCCATCTCGGCGAGCTAACTGACAGTTATCTCCAATGTGAGAGAAGAACCATCTCAAAAATTCATAAACGGGAGCATCAGACATCTGGGGTGGAGAATGTGGTGCTGGAAAAGTACAACAAGTCTAGCAGCGTCCGAGGAGCAGGAGAATCGATGCTCTGGGCAGGAGCCGTTCATCAGGAATTAGGCTGGAAGCCTCAGTGGTGGAGAGAAAAATGGGAGGTAGGGTAGGGCTGTGGAGAAAGTAGCTGAGAGTGCAATAGGTAGATGGAGGTGGAGGTAAAGGTGATAGGTCGGAGAGGAGAGTGGAGCGGCTAGGTGGGAAGGAAGACTGAAGCGTGGGACTGGTCATGAGGACAGTACTGAGCTGGAATGTTGGAACTGGTAAGGTTGGGGATGGGGAAATGAGGAAAATGATGAATTCCTCATTCACCCCCGGGGGTTGAAGGTTCCTGAGGGGCAAGATGAGGCATTCTTCCTCCAGGCGTCGGGTGGTAAGGGAGTGGTGATGGAGGAGGACCAAGACCTGCATGTCCTCGGCAGAGTTACGGGGGAGTTGAAATATTTGTCCCCAGAGTGGTGAAGTTGACTGGTGCGGGTGTGCTGGAGATGTTCTCTGTAGCGCTCTGTGAGAAGGTGTCAGTTTCCGCAACGTTAAGGAGACCGCATCAGCGGATGATCCGATTCATGTGGAGGTTGGTGAGGTGGATGGTGAGCACTATTGGGATTCTGCCTTTGTTGCGGTGGGAGGTGTGGAGTTCGGGAGTGGTGGTGCAGGACGTGGATGAAATCCATTAGAGGGCATCTTCAACAATGTGGGAGGGGAAATTACAGCCTTCAAAGAAGGAGGCATTCTGGTGCGTTCTGTGGTGCAATTGCTCCTCCTGGGAGCAGGTGTGGTGGAGGCAGAGGAATTTGGAATACACGATAGCATTTTTGAAGGAGGTCGAGTGGGAGGAGGCAAAATCCTGGTAGCTGTGCTTGTAAAAATGTCAGTGTTGAGTCAATCATCGCTAATGGAGATGGAGAGGTCTAGGAAGGGGCGGAAGGGGTCAGAGATGGTCCAGGTGAATTTAAGGGTTGGGGTGGAATGTGTTGGTGAAGTTGATGAACTGTTCAACCTCCTGGTGGGAATTCGAGGTGGCCTCTATGCAGTCATCGACGTAGCAGAGAAAGAGATAGGGAGTGGTGGTGGTGTAACTATGGAAGATGGACAGCAAAGCTGGGGCCCATAGCTGGGTGACCATGGCGACCCTGGAAAGCGATTTTTCTTAGTTTTATATACAACCAATGTACCAACAAGCAAAAACTTTCAGTTTATCTTGAGCATGGAATTGTGGCTGGAGAGTTGAGGGGAATCTTTGAGCTGCTTTTTAAAAATTTTTAGAATTGGGGCCCATAGCTGATTGACCATGGCGACCCTTTTCATCTGGAGGAAGTGGGAAGATTCGAAGGAGATATTGTTTAGGCTGAGGACCAGTTCAGCCGAACTAGTGAGAATTTCAGGGGAAAGGTATGGATGGGGACGTCGGGAGAGAAAGGAACGAAGGTCTTGGAGGCCCTGGTCATGGCAGATGGAGATCTAGAGTGTTTGGATGTGCATGGTGCAGATGAGGCGCTGGGGGCCTGAGAAACAGAGGTCTTGGAGGAGGTGGAGGCCGTGGGTGGTGTCGGAAATGTAAATGGGGAGCTCCTGGACTAGCAAGAAAAGCACAGTATCGATGTGGGTGTTGATGAGTTCGTTGGGGCAGAAGTAGGCTGAGACAATTGGGTCGGCGGGGTGGTCAGGCATCTGGAACATGGGAAGGAGGTAGAATCGGGCAGTGCGGTGTTCCTAAATTACGAGATTTGTAGCTGTGGACTCGTCTGGACCACTAGTGTAGACTTCACTAGTTTCCTCATTTCCCTTTCGCCCACCATACCCCAGTTCTAACCTGCCAGCTTAGCACCATCGTCATGATCTGTCCTACCTGCCAATCTTCCTTCCCACCTATCTGCTTCACCCTCCTCTCGACCTATCACCTTTATTCCTTCCACCATTCACCTGTTGCACTGTTCGCCACATTCTCCCCAGCCCCATTACTCTCCCAATTATCTCGCCACCCCGGAGGGTACCAGCCTCATTCCTGATGAGGGGCTCCTGGCCGAAACATTGATTTCCCTGCTCCTCGAATGCTTTATGACCTCCTGTGTTTTTCCAGCACCTGTCCAATCATGTAAAAATACATTTGACAGACTGAAAGCTGTGTTAACTGCTGCTGCATTCTTGGTCACAACAAATTACTCAAAGCAATTCAATGCGGCTCTTGATGCGAGTGATGTGCGTGTTGTTGCTGTGCTCTCACAAGAAGATGTCGATAAGTTAGAAAGACCAAACCGGTATTTGTCCAGGAAATTGAACATTCATCAGTCGCAGTATTCGACTGTTGAGAAGTGGACTTTGACCCTGTTGTTGGCGTGATAATATTTTCATGTTCATGTTCCCAGTAATGTATCTGAGACAATCATTTACACTAACCATAACCCACTGAGGTTTGTGGAGAAATGTAAGGACAACTGCAGACTGCTTTAGATGGAGCTTGTTGTTAGAGACATTCAGTCTGAAAATTGTCTCCGTGGCAGGACGAGAAAACGTTTGCCGATGCATTGTCCAAACTTGGAAGAGAAAGGGAGGAGTTCAGTGCTAACTCTTGCATTCACCACCCCTGCGCGATGAAGGAAAGTGTGCCATATGCCTTCTTGACCACTCTGTCCACCTACGCTGCCATCTTCAGGGTACAATGGACCTAAACACCCAGATCTCTCTGCACATCAATTTTCCCCAGAACTTTTCCATTTACTGCATAGTTCGCTTTGGAACTGGATCTTCAGAAATGCATCATCTCACATTTGTCTGGATGGAACTGCACTTGCCAATTCGCCGTTCAACTCTCCAATCTGTCTGCATTCTGCTGTGTTATCTGACAATCACCTTCACTGTCTGCTGCTCCACCAATCTTAGTGTCATCTGTGAACTTGCTAATCAGGCCAGAGAAATGTGTACTGCACGAACAGTGTGGTGATTGGTGCATGAATTTGGAAAAACGTCATTTAGTTGTGGCTACGTTTTGTGTTTCGAGAAATGCTAAGTTATTTTGCATTAAGTCCTGTAACAAATTTTGTCTCTTTTTATTCTAATTGTTGTTCCTTGGCTCAAGGAGACTCTGAGCTTGATTGTTTTTTTTTCAGATGGACAATAAACTGGGACAGGCTCCATTCAGTCGTTTTTGTGACAGAGATGAAAAAGATTTTGTGAGGCCTTTAGTTTACATGTAAGCAGGCCAAAGTGGTCATGTTTTCGAAGTGATCTGTATAAAATGGGGGAGTGGTCAGCTCTCTATCTGAGCAGTTTCAGTCCCGTCTGACCTGTCAAGGAGTTCAACAGGGAGATGTGTGGAAGTTCTCTCCACCCCTCCTCTCTCTCTTTCTGCCCTTCAACTTCAAACTATAAACATGCATTCTATTTATACTGATTTTTAAAGGATAGTTAATTTGTTGGTTCTCTTGTGTATATTCGAAACAGCAGAATTAAGTCGAGTTTAGGTAGGCTGAGTTCTGTACGGGTTATTTATTCTGTTCTTTGTGTTTCATTGTGCAATTTTGAGAACAAAATGTTGTCTGTTTGAAAATCTAGTAGATAATCTAACTATTTTATTCCGGCTAATTCTCAGTGTACAAAAATCAAAATAAATTGCAAAGTTATGGTCTGGGACTGCCTGCTTAAGAATGCTTTGAGTGGTCTGGCAGAGTCCAAATCAGTTCCCTTTTGATTATGTTTCGGTCAGTAATCTTGCAAATGATTTCTGTGTTACTGAAAGCGAAGTTGTTGAGCCACCTGTATCTCTCCTGTAATGTCCTCTGTGCACCTGCTTATGACAACTCGAAAACGGGTTTGGATTACTTTCCTGAAATTTTTGAGAGTGTCTGGTCTGGTCTGGTCCGTGACACACTCCACACAGTTCCGAATACAGCTTGAACCCTGCCTGATAATTCTCATCCTGCACAGTCCGAATTGTCCTTTGCCGCTTCCCATTCAATGTCGCTTGACAGAATGCTTCAAGATGCAAAACCTTTCCTGCTGACTCCCAGTCCATACTGGCCCTTTCAAACAAACACATTCGCATTTACTCACATGTTACACAAATCCAATTTGCACCAAATCACTCCAAATGAACATGAAGATCTTCCTGTTCA
>NC_057758.1:221641-230078 GCF_004010195.1 Chiloscyllium plagiosum
TCGAGGCCTTCAAGGTGTTAAGAGAGGGAATAACAGATACTTGGGAGTGAGTTACAGACTGAAATCTAATTGAGGTGCTCAGAGTGTTTGAAAAAAGGAATAACAGGTACCCAGGGATGAGTTACACACTGGAATTAAATGAAGGGTTTCAGGATCATTCATAAAAACATTCACAGATGCGCTGGAGTGAGTTACAGTCTGAAACTAAATGAGGTGTTCAGGATGGTTTATATATAGAATAACAGATAACCCAGGAGTGAGTTACTGACTTGAATCTAATCGAGGGGCTTAGGGTGTTATATGTACGGAATAACAGATACCGGGATCGATCTACAGATTGGAATCTAGTCGAGGGTTTCAGGGTGCTTTATGTACAGGATAACACATATCTGGGAGTGAGGCACTCACTGGAATCAACACAGAATAACAGACTGGAATCTAAGGAAGGGTTTCAGGATCATTTATAAACAGAAGACCAGACACAGGGAAATGAGTTACAGAACGTAATCGAATTGAGGGATATGGGGTGGTTTATATGTAGAATAACAGTTACCCTGGAGTAAGTTGCAGACCGGAATCTAATCGAGGTGGTTTATATATAGAATAATAAATACCTGGGAGTGAGCTACAGACTGGATTGTAATCTAGGTGTTCCAGGTGGTTTACACACAGACTAACAGATAGCTGGGATTGCGTTACAGACTGGAATCTATCCGAAATATTTAGGGAGGTTTATATACAGAATAACAGATGCGCAGGAGGGTGTTACAGACTGGCATCTCATTGATGCGTTCAGGACGGTTCACGTGCAGATATTTGAGAGTGGGCTGCCAACTGGAATCCAGTGGCGTGGTTCAGGTTTGTTTCTGTATAGAATAACAGATACCCAGGAGTGAGGTACAGACTAAAATCTACTCCACTGTTCAGATGGTTTATGCAAAATATAACAGATATCCCGGGCGTTATTTACAGACTAGAATCTCATCGAATGTTTCGGGATGGTGTCTGTTTTGAATAATAGAATCTGGGAGTGAGTTACAGACTTCAATCTAATCTATGTGTTCAGGGTGGTTGTGTTCAGGGTGGTTTATGTATAGAGTAACAGATACCTGGAAGTGAGTTACAGACAGGAATTTTATTGAGGCGTTCAGGGTAGGTAAACATGGAATAACAGATATCTGGGAATGATTTACAGATTAGAATCTAGATTAGATTACTTACAGTGTGGAAACAGGCCCTTCGGCCCAACAAGCTAACCTGCACATCTTTGGACTGTGGGAGGAAACCGGAGCACCCGGAGGAAACCCACGCAGACACGGGGAGAATGTGCAAACTCCACACAGTCGGTCGCCTGAGGCGGGAATTGAACCCAGGTCTCTGGCGCTGTGAGGCAGCAGTGCTAACCACTGCGCCACCATGCCGCCCACATCTAATCCAAGGATTTGTGATAGAATAACAAGAATAAAAGATAACTGGGAGTGTGGTGCAGACTGGAATCTAATCGAGGAGTGTGGGGTGATGTATGTCGGATATATTAGATACCTTCGAGTGGGTTACAGACTGGGATGTAATCAGAGGGCTCAGTTACACAGAATAACAGCTTCCAAGAATTTAGTTACAGACTGGAATCTAATCGAGGGCTGCAAGGTGGTTTGTACATAGAATAACAGGTGCCAAGGAGTGTTTTGCAGACTGGAATCTTATCGATGTGTTCGGGTGGTTTATATATAGAATAACAGATACCCAGGAGAGAGTTACAGACTGGAATCTAATCGAGGTATATAAGGTGATTCATATATAAAATATCAGGTATCTTTGTATGAGTTACTGACTGGAATCTAACCAAGGAGTTCAGGAGGGTTTATACACAGAATAGCAGACACATGGGAAAGGGTTACAGAGTGAAATGCAATCAAGAGGTTCAGCGTTGTTCCCAGACAGAATAACAGCTAGCTGGAATTAAGTTACAGACTGGAATCCAATCGAGTGGTTTAAGGTCTACAGATTGGAATCTAGTCGAGGATTTCAGGGTGCTTTATGTACAGAATAACACATATCTGGGAGTGAGGCACCCACTGGAATCAAGTCAAGGGGTTCAGGATGGTTTATACACAGAATAACACGGATGGGGGAGTGAAGTACAGTCTAGAATCTACTCGAAGGCTCTGACAGTTTTTAGACAGAATAACAGATACGTGGCAGTGAGTAACAGACTGGAAGTTCAGCGTTGTTTATATGTAGAATAACACATAATCAGATGTGAGTTACAGACTGGAATCCAGTCGAGATGTACAGGATGGCATACATAGAGAATAATAGGTATTAGTTACTGACTGGAATCTAATCGAGGGGTGTAGGATGGTTTATACACAGAATAACAGACTGGAATAGACTGGAATTAATGAAGGGCTTCAGGATCATTTATAAACAGAAGACCAGACACAGGGAAATGAGTTACAAAACGTAATCTAATTGAGGGATATGGGGTGGTTTATATGTAGAATAACAGTTACCCTGGAGTAAGTTGCAGACCGGAATCTAACCGAGGTGTTCCGGGTGGTTTATATATAGAATAATAAATACCTGGGAGTAAACTACAGACTGGATTGTAATCTAGGTGTTCCAGGTAATTTACACACAGACTAACAGATAGCTGGGATTGCGTTGCAGGCTGGACTCTATTCAAATAACAGATGCGTAGGAGGGTGTTATAGACTGGCATCTAATTGATGCGTTCAGGACGGTTCACGTGCAGATATTTGAGAGTGAGCTGCCAACTGGAATCCAGTGGCGTGGTTCAGGTTTGTTTCTGTATAGAATAACAGATACCCAGGAGTGAGGTACAGGCTAGAATTTACATTTGCAGAGTGAAATGTAATCAAGAGTATCAGCATTGTTTCGAGAGAGAATTACAGATGGCTGGGAATTAAGTTACAGACTGGAATCCAATCGAGGGGTTTAAGGTGGTTAGGAGAGAGAATAACGGATAGTTGGGAGTGAATTACAAACTGAAATCAGATTGAGGTGTTCAGGGTGGTCGACATAAGGAATAGCAGATCCCCAGGACTGAGGTACAGACTGGAATCAAATGAAGGGTTGCAGGATCGTTTATAAAGAGAATACCAGATACCTTGAAGTGAGTTACATAACAGAGTTATTGGAGGTGTTCAGGGTGTTTTCTATGCAGAGTAAGTTACAGACTCGAATCCAATTGAGGTGTTTAAGATGGTTTGTATGTCGAATAACAGATACTCAGGAGTAAGTTACTTTCTTGAAACTATTCGAGGTGTTCAGCGTGGTTTATACGTAGAATACCAGATGCACAGGAGTGAGTTACAAATTGGAAATTAATCCTGTGAAGTGTGATAATTTATATATCTAACAACAGATACTTGGGACTGAGTTACAGACTGGAATATAAACAGCAGTTTGTAGTGGTTTATATGGAGAATGCTAGATATCTGAGAGTGTGTTGCAGGGATATGGGGTGGTTTATATGTAGAATAACAGTTACCCTGGAGTAAGTTGCAGACCGGAATCTAACCGAGGTGTTCCGGGTGGTTTATATATAGAATAATAAATACCTGGGAGTAAACTACAGACTGGATTGTAATCTAGGTGTTCCAGGTAATTTACACACAGACTAACAGATAGCTGGGATTGCGTTGCAGGCTGGACTCTATTCAAATAACAGATGCGTAGGAGGGTGTTATAGACTGGCATCTAATTGATGCGTTCAGGACGGTTCACGTGCAGATATTTGAGAGTGAGCTGCCAACTGGAATCCAGTGGCGTGGTTCAGGTTTGTTTCTGTATAGAATAACAGATACCCAGGAGTGAGGTACAGACTAGAATTTACATTTGCAGAGTGAAATGTAATCAAGAGTATCAGCATTGTTTCGAGAGAGAATTACAGATGGCTGGGAATTAAGTTACAGACTGGAATCCAATCGAGGGGTTTAAGGTGGTTAGGAGAGAGAATAACGGATAGTTGGGAGTGAATTGCAAATTGAAATCAGATTGAGGTGTTCAGGGTGGTCGACATAAGGAATAGCAGATCCCCAGGACTGAGGTACAGACTGGAATCAAATGAAGGGTTGCAGGATCGTTTATAAAGAGAATACCAGATACCTTGAAGTGAGTTACATAACAGAGTTATTGGAGGTGTTCAGGGTGTTTTCTATGCAGAGTAAGTTACAGACTCGAATCCAATTGAGGTGTTTAAGATGGTTTGTATGTCGAATAACAGATACTCAGGAGTAAGTTACTTTCTTGAAACTATTCGAGGTGTTCAGCGTGGTTTATATGTAAAATACCAGGTACACAGGAGTGAGTTACAAATTGGAAATTAATCCTGTGAAGTGTAATAATTTAGATATCTAACAACAGATACTTGGGACTGAGTTACAGACTGGAATATAAATAATAGGTTTGTAGTGGTTTATATAGAGAATACTAGATATCTGGGAGTGGGTTGCAGAATCAAATCAAATCGAGGTGTTCGAGGTGGTTTACACATAGAATAACAAGGACCTGGGAGTGAGTTAGGGACTGGAATCCCGACGAGGGGCTCAATTTGTTTTTATGAATAGAATAATAGATACCTGGAATGAGTTACAAAGTGGAATTTAATTTACGCTGTCAGGGTAGATTAAACTTGGAATAACAAATTCATGGGAATACGCTACAGGTTGGAATCTAATCCAGGAGTCTGTAATGTTCTATATATGGGTACCCAGGAGTGAGTTACAGACCGGAATCGAATCGAGGGACTCTGTGTGCCTTATACTGAGGAGAACAGATACCGGGGAGTGAGTTACAGCCTGGAATGAATTGCAGGCTGTCGTGTTTTTTTATGTACATAACAACAGATGACCAGCAGTGAGTTCCAGGCTAGAGATGTACAGGCTGGTGTTGAAATCGAGAATAACAGGTATACAGAACTGAATTACAGACTGGAATCTGATTTGTGGTTTATGTACAGAATAACAGATGTCTGGGAGTGAGTTTCCCAATGGAATTTTGTCAAGAGGTTCTGGGTGGTTTGTACACAGAATAACAGGTACCCAGGACTGTGTTGCAGACTCGAATCTAATCAAGTGGTTTGCGATGGTTTGTGTATGGAATAACAGATACCTCGAATTGGTTTACAGGCTGGAATTTAATTAACGCTCAGGCGTTTTTAAACATGGAATAACAGATACCTGGGAATGATGTACAGATTAGAAACTGGTCCAAGGGTTTGTGGTGTTTTATATGTACAGAATAACAGATATCTGCAAATTTGTTATAGACTAGAATCTAATCGAGGAGATCAGGGTGGTTTATATATAACATATAAAGGTACCTTTGAGTAAGTTACAGACTGTAATTATTTCGGCAGTTCAGTATGGTTTACATACAGAATAACATTTTCTGAGGATTTAGTTATGGCCTTGAATCTGATTGAGAGGTGCAAGGCTGTTTGTATATCGAATAACAGGGACCTGTGAGTGAGTTGCAGACTGGATCTAATCGTGGGCTTTGGGATGGTTTAAAAAAAAATTAACAACAGATTCCTGAGAGTTACTTACAGACTGGAATCTAATCTTGGGATTCATGATGATGATTTGTATATGGAATAACATCTAGCTGGGAATGAGTTACAGATGGGTTCAATGTGGTATCGGAGTAACAGATAACTCGGAACGAGTTATAGACTGGAACCCATTTGAGGTGTTGAGGGTGCTCAATATACCCAATAACAGATACCCAAGAGAGTGAGTTACAGAGAGGAACCGAATCGAGGGATTCAAATCAAATTAAACGAATTGTCCATCAACACTAAATTAAAGTTCACACTCTGCCCATAGTAGTCTGTAAACCTATGAGATTTAGCAAACAGGTCTTCAACTGACACTTAAAATTTCATAAAGCTTTGAAAAACTCATAAATCTGTCAAATTAAGAAAACTAGCTTTAGCGACTTATGGAGTCATAGACATCTACAGCGCAGAAACAGACCCTTCAATCCAACTCACCCACGCGGACAAGATATCCTAAATTAATCTAGCCTGAATTCCCAATGTCCTTCGAAACCCTTGCTATTCGAATAGCCATCCAGATGCATTTTGCATGTTGTAATTATACCAGCCCCCACCACTTCCTCATTCCAGGCAGGCAGGTCCCTCTGTGCCTCAGGTCCCTTTTAAGTCTCCCTTTCTCACCTTAAACTTTATGCTCCTCCAGTTCTGGACTCCCACACCTTAGGGAAAAGACCTTTTCTACTTGTCCTATTCATGCCCCTCATGACTTTATCAACCTTTCAGGTCACCTCTCAGCCATCTGATGCCCCAGGAGAAGCAACGCCGGCCTATTCAGCCTCTCCCTCTCGTTTAAGGACTGCACTCCCCATCAAAGCTCATAAATCTGTTATGGTTCACACAAGCATCATTAACACTCACTCAGGTTCGGACAATGCTCTTTACAGATTCGGATGAATCATTCCTGAGGAAGGCCTTATGCCGGGAAGGTCGATTCACCTACTCCTCAGATGCTGCCTGACCTGCTGTGTTTTTCCAGCACCACACACCCTCGGCTCTGATCTCCAGCATCTGCAGTCCTCACTTTCTCCTAATGCTCTTAACAGCCGATTAATTGGTCATATTAAGCAAACGTATCTGCTCCGCCCATTTAAAATGCCACACTGACATTGAACGTCCACTCTCGAGATGGTCAATAATCTCTGGCCAACCAGTGCTGCTGACATCCCATGAGTGAATTGAATAATTTTAGATGGCACTTTCTGGTGACCCCTCAGAAAATTCTGCTGTGAAGTCTTACAAATCCGTCAAATTAAGCAAATTAAAAACCCATTTAGGAAACTCACTATCATTCGTCATGGCTAGCATTTCGGGTTGGAGAATGCACTTTTACAGCTCATAAAATGTCATAATAAGCAATAATAATAAGCAAATGTCATAATCACTAGTTACCTTAAATAGCAAAGAAGTCTTTCACTAACACAGAACATGGCATAATACCTCTCTTGGCTCATAAATATGTGAAATTAAGTGAACAAATGGTGAATCTATCAAATTAAGAAGACAGATGCCCATCACCCACTTACGAGAGCAAACCTCTTGAACAGTTCATAAACCTGTCAAGTTGAGCAAACGGAAAGTCAAAACTCACTTGAGATTGGAGACTGATTTCAACATCGTGTAAATCTGTTGAATTTCACAAGCAGAAATTTACTGCCCACTAAAAGTAGCACGCAGATCTTGAAATCTCAACATTTGCCAAATTAAGCAACCAGAATTTCAACAGCCATTTATGATTCCAACACCCCTCCCTCCACCCCCTCCCTTTTAACAGATCTGGCATATGTGAAATGAAGTGGCCAGTCTATCAATACGCTTGTAAGATGGCATTCTAGCCGTATCAATTTACCCACGTTTCAGATTTAGCAAAACAAATGACTGACACACTTAAAATGCCATAATTCTTTAACAGCTCATACGTCTATTAAATTAAATAAATATGAACATCAAATTCCATTTAAGAAGCATAGAATTACTCACAGCTCACACATCCATCAGGTTTAACGCGCATCTATGTTCAAACTCCATTTAAGTCAGGATAATGCACTTAACAGGTCATCAATCTGGTAGATATATCATTCAGGCGTTCATCGTACATTTAATATAAAAAATCTCTTAACAGCTCATAAATATGCCAAATTAAGCACACAGAACTTCGACACCTATACAAAATATCACACCTGTCTCAATCGCCTCTTAAATATGTCAAATTAAGAAAACAGATTTTCAAAATGTCCATACAACAGCATATTTCATGACTTAATGGCTCATGTGTCACGTTAACAAACAGATCTTCACCAACCACTGAAGGAATGATGCTGCTCATAAATCTGTCAAATTAAGATGTTCACTGTTACTCTTGCAGATTCGCTGTTGGACCCACCAGCGGAGCAAAATGCCAGATTGGAATTCACAACTGGGCACTCTTCTCTTTCTCTGCCTGCTCTTCCGGGGTGCCCTGAGTGCCTGCACCACGAGCACCACCGAGGAGTGCTGCAATGCCGGTTTTGTGCCAGGGTCGCGGCTGGCAGGGCAGGGCTACGACGTGGTGACGCTGCAGCCTAAGGGGGCCTTCGTCATTGACGTGAACACCTGGCACACGGCCAACGGGAGCTGCACTCTCTGCGATAATGAGCTGCTCAATGGCGTGCGCCAACGGCTGCCCATCTCGCTGGTGGACTGGCGCACCCTGAGCTCCTGCCGGCGCTCAGTCTCCAGCCAGCTTTACCGATCGGCCGCAAAGCTGGCAGAGTCCGCCAGCTCCTCCATCACCAACAACTGGCACGCGGACCTCTCTGTGCAAAAGCCCGAAGTCGGTGTCAATGTGGTGCTGGCTGGATCCCATTCCAAGATGGT
>NC_057758.1:231319-246960 GCF_004010195.1 Chiloscyllium plagiosum
CCCCAGGTGGAACGCCAAGCTGGACCTTGGCCAGGTCAAGGCAGAGAGCGGGCACAAGCTGACTATCGAAGTCTGGGACCAGGACGACATCAGCAACAATGACCTCCTGGGCAAGTGCCAGGTCAGACTGACTTCCGGCAACCACTGTGAGGTCTGCTACCTCAAGTACGGCAAGGTGACCTATGCCTACACCTTCACCTGCGGCCTGCACCTGGGTGGTGCCACCTGCCAGGATTACACGCCTGGTCCTGGCAGTGTGCCCTTCACCACTGCCCTGGGTGGAACCAACCGCACCCTCCTTCTTAACACACACTTCCCGAACACCCGCTCCAAATCGCCAATCCCCATTATCTAATTCCCCTTACCTTTACCTCCGACAGTGTCTTTCCCGGTCACCATTGCAGCATTGTAAGCGCCGTCTATGCCATTACATTGAAACGCTTTGAAGGCTTTTTCCAACCGTGCAAGCAGCTCAGTTCACAAGCAGGTGCATCTTTATAATCTTACACTTTCTCAATAAATCTAACTCTGTGCATTTAGCCTGTTCCATGTGATCTGTCTGCACGGGCACACTCGTTCAGCGAGCTTGTGGAGTGCTGTGGGGCTGTACATAACGGGCATGGGGTGTAGGGGTAAAAAGAAAAAGCGTCCTGGCACAATTACACTTAAAAGAAAAGGCAACTGTTAAGACATTGGTTGCAACAGATGAATTTGAACCCAGGACAAATTTAGCTGTGATACATTGGTGCAATAGCTGGTCAAGGATCAGCTTAACTTCCTCACGAACATAGTAATACCTAGGAAAAAGGTACATTGGGGAAAATGGGCGGATGCTTGCGTGCATAGTGATTGCAGAGAGCGGGAGTGAAATGGAAGGTTTTTCAGTGCATTACATGAGCATAGAGCAGGAGCGAGCTGGGAGGGGTTTTGCTTTGTGTGGGATGGGGGTGAACGTGAAGGGAGATGGGTCCATTTGGAATTGGTGGACTGGGGTTGGAAGCGAAGTGGCTTCAGACCATGGGGTTTGAGAAATGTGGGAGTGAACTGGAATGGGTTGGAATCCGTTGGGATCAGAGTAGTGTAGGCGTGAATGGGAAGGGGTTTGAATTCGTTGGGATTGCGTAGAACAACAGCAAAGAGGAAGGGCGTTGGGTCTATTGGGATCGTGTAGAATAAGAATGCACAGGAAGGAGTTTGGGTTAATTGGGATGATGTTGAATTGGAGTGAGCAGGAAGTGGTTTGGGTCCATTGGGATTACGTAGAATTGGAATGATCAGGAATGGGTTTGGGTCCATTGGGATTGTGCAGAGCCAATGAGAACGGGAACGGAACAAAAGCCAAAGTTGCTGGAATAGCTCAGCAGGTCTGGCAGCATCTGTAAGAAGACATCAGAGTTAACATTTTGGGTCTCGCGATCCTTCCTCAGAACTGGAAGTCGTTTGTGTCCATTGGGTAGGAGTGAACGGGAAGGGGTTTTGGTCAGATGGGATTGTATAAAGTGGGGGTGTGAGATTTAAGTGCTTTGGATCCTTGGTGATTGTGTCGCCTGGGAGTGAATTGAAAGGGGATTGGGTGCATTGGGGTTGTGCAGGATGGGAGAGAATTTGACCCTAACCTGCACAACTTTGGCTTGTGGGACAAAACTGGAGCGCCCAGAGGAAACCCACACAGACACGGGGAGAATGTGCGACCTCCATACGGACAGTCGCCCAAGGCTGGAATCGAATCCGGGTTCCTGGAGCTGTGCGGCAGCAGTACTAACCATTGAGGTTACATCACGGAGAAAGGCCCCATTTCGCTGTACTTGGCCCACATTCTTCTCAACCTTTCCTAGCTATGTATTTGTCCAAATGCCTTTAAAATGATGTTAATGAACCTACCTCAACCACTTCCACTGACAGCTTCTATGTAAAACAAAACAGCCCCTTGGGCTCCCTTTTACTCTTTCCCCTCTAACCTTAAACTGATGTCCACTCGTCCTCGATTCCCCAACCCTGGGGTAAAAGGCTGAGTGCATTCACCCTATCCATACCTCTCATGATACTATATACTTCTATAAGATTCCCGGTTCGTGTCTTGTCTCTAAAGGAAAAATGAAGTCCTAGCTGGCCCATCCTCTCTCTATAAACGTCCTGGCAACATCCTTGTAAATTTCTTCGGCACTCTTTCCAGTTTAATAAGACCCCTCCTATAGCAAGGTGAACACAATATTCCAAGAGCGGCCTCACGGACCTCCTATTCAATTGCAAGATAACTGCCCAACTCAGCACTGAATGTTCTGACTGAAAACGGTCAATGTGCCAAAAGCCTTCTTCACTGGACAATTTAGTGTGGCCAATCCCTGGATAACCTACACATCCCTAGATACTACAAGACGATTTCCCATGGCTAATCCACCCTAATGTACCCATCCCTGGACACTACATGACAGTTCCCCATGGCCAATCCAACTGAACCTGCACATCCCTGGACACCACGGGACAATTTTACATGGCCAATTCACCCTAAACTGCACACCCCTGGGCACTTACGGGCCCATTTAGCATGGCTAATCCATCCTAACCTGCACATCCCTGGGCACTACGGCACAATTTCCAACAGCCAATCTACCATAACCTGCACATCCTTGGACACTATGGGACAATTTAACATGTCTAATTCGCCCTAATATGCACACTCCTGGGCACTACGGGACAATTTAGCACAGCTAATCCACGCTAAGATGCACATACTTGGGCACTACGAGACAGTTTAGCATGGCAAATCACCCTAACCATCACATCCCAGTGCACTACGAGACAGTTTAGCACGGCTAATCCACCCTAACCAGCACATCTTTGGATTGTGGGAGGTAACCAGAGCACCCAGAGGATACCCATGCAGACACGAGGGCAACACGGTAGATAGCGCTGCTGCCTCACTGCGCCAGGAACCCGGGTTCAATTCCAGTCTGTGACGGCTGTCTGTGTGGAGATTGCTCATTCTCCCCGTGTCTGCGTGCGTTTCCTCCGGGTGCTCCGGATTCCTCCCACAGTCCAAAGATGTACGTGCTTGGTGAATTGGCCACACGAAATTGCCCATAGTGTTCAGCGATGTCTGGGTATGGCGCATCATTCAGGGGAAGTATAGGGTAATAGGATAGGGGATCAAACCTGAGTCGGATACTCTTCGGAGGGTCAGTGCAAACATTTGGGCCAAATGGCCTGTTTCCACACTGTCGGTATTCTAGATGAATGGGCCCAATCCTCTTCTCATTGACTCCCACTGTGCACAGTCCCAGTGGAAACGGAGCCTCTCCCATTCATCCCAACATTATCCAACCCAAATGGACGCAATCCAGATCCAGTTCACTCCTGGTGTACACAATCCGAATGAACCCAAACTACTTCCTGTTCACTCCCAAACCACATTATTGAAACGGACACAAAAGCCTTCGTGCTCACTTCTTCTGTCGACAAGCTCAATGGACACAAGCCATTTGTGCTCACTCCCACTGTATACACCCAACTGCCTCCCCACACTCTATAAATCAATACACGCCCTTTCAAACCCACTCTACACAGTCCCAGTCGACCCAAGCACCTTCCTCTTAATTGCTGCACTCACCTCAGTTGCAATGGACACAGAGTTCCTCCCGTGTACCCTCGGTCTGCACAATTACAATGGATCCAGAACTCTTCCAGTTCAGTCCAACTCTACGCAATCTCAATGGATCCAAATCACTTTCCATTCACTCCCACGCTGCACAATTTCAAAACGCCTTTACATTTGCTCTAACTCTACATGATCCCAATGAACCCCAAATCATTTCCCGTTCACTTCCACTCGATTCACTCCAAATGGACACAAACCCCTTCCCGTTCACTCCTACTCTACACAAACCACTTTCTGTTCACTCCCACTCTTCAGAACCACTATGGACCCAAAACCCTTCCTGTTCACTCCCACTCTCCGCAATCCCTTGGGACCCAAACCCCTTCCTGTTCACTCCCACTCTACAAAGTCCCAACGGACCCAAACCTCCTCCCGCTCACTCCAACTCTACACATTCCTAATGGACCTCAAAGCCTTTCCAATTTACGCAACCCATTTGCCACAGTCTCCGACTCACTGAATCCAATGGGCTGAGACCATTTCCCATACTATGTATTCCAAAAGGACACACACCCCTTCCCTTTAGCTCTACACACTCCCTAATGGACCATTTCCTGGTCCCATACACTCCCAGTCTACCAACACCCAATTGACCCAAACCACTTTCTACACACTCCGAAACTGCAGAATTCCTACAGAACCAGGTTTCTTTCTGTTCACTCCCACTCTACACAATCTCAATGGATCCAAACCCCTTCCCATTCACTCCAACCTGACACAATCCTAATGGACCCAAACCCCTTCCCATTCACTCCAACCCTTAGCAATCCTAATGGAGCCAAACCCCTTCCCATTCACTCCAACTCTACACAATCCCAATGGAAGCAAACCCCTTCCCAATCATTCCAACCCTACACAATCCCAATGGAAGCAAACCCCTTCCCATTCATTCCAACTCTACACAATCCACATGGACTCAAACCACTTCCCATTCATTCCAACTCTACACAATCCCAATGGACCCAAACCCTTTCCCATTCGCTCTCACTCTACACAATCCCAATGGACCCAAACCCCTTCCCATTCACTCCCACTGTACACAATCCCAAAGGATCCAAACCACTTCCCATTCACTCCCACTCTACACAATCCCAATGGACCCAAACCAATTCCCATTCACTCTCACTCTACACAATCCCAATGGATCCAAACCATTCCCATTCACTCCTGCTCTGCACAATCCCAATTGGAACTAAACTGATGTGCATTCAACACAATTCTATAGAGTTCCATTGGACCCAATCCCCTCCCTGTGCGTCCCATTCAACAATGTCCCAATGGATCTAAACCCCTTCCCATTCTCTCAGTCTAAATTTTCTGCACAATCCCAATTGGAACTAAACTGATGTGCATTCAACACAATTCTATAGAGTTCCATTGGACCCAATCCCCTCCCTGTGCATCCCATTCAACAATGTCCCAATGGACCTAAACCCCTTCCCATTCTCTCAGTCTAAATTTAAATCTTAACCCTCCAACTCTCCATAATCCCAATGAAGTCCAATGGCTTTCCATCCACTCCCACTGTAAACTATCCAAATGATGCCAAAAGCTATGCCATTCACTCCCACAGTGCACAAATCCAAAGGACCCATACCCCTTTGTAGTCACTCCCAACCCACACTATCCCAATGATCCCAAATCCCACCCAATTCATGTCCATTCTCTATTAACTCAATGGACCTAATTTCCTTCATGTTCAATCCCTCTCTATGCGACATCAAAGAGTCCAATCCTCTTTCCATTCATTCCTGCTCCACACAATCGCAATGGACCCAAACTCACTCTCCGTTCACCCCTACACTAAACCATCCCAATGGACCCAATCCCCTTCCCATTCACTTCGACTCGACATAATCCCATAGCCTTCATTCCCACTCCATACAATCGCAATGGACCCAAACTCACTCTCCATTCACCCCTACACAAAACCATCCCAATGGACCCAAACCCCTTCCCATTCACTTCGACTCGACATAATCCCATAGCCTTCATTCCCACTCTACTCAATCCCAATTGACCCAAATCCCTTCCTGTTCACTCCTACTCTGCACAACCCCAATGCAACGAAACCCCTTCCTCTTCACTCCCACTCTAAACAATCCCAACAGACCCCAACTCCTTTCCAATCACTCCCACTCGCCACAAACCCAATGGACACAAATCCCTTATCGTTTATGCCCACTCTAAACAAGCCCAATGGACCCAAATCCCTTCCCGTTCACTCCCACTCTTTTCAGTCCCAATGGACCCAAACCTTCTCTCATTATCTCCAACTACCCACAATCTCAGTTGAGCTGAACAGCTCCACCTTCACTCCCATTCTAGACAGTCCCAATGGGCAACAGCCCCTTCCCATATTCGACTAATGTATCATTTTCATGGATAAATGCCCCCTGGGTACCTGATATTCAGAACCTTGTCCTGGTGCACCATTGTAACACTGCTGAATCTTTCCTGGGCTCAAATGCCCTCGCTGTGAGGCCTTTCTGACATTTGCCTCCAGTCTCATTCATAATGGAATGATGATTCTGTCTTTCAAACCTCTCCCCCCCCTCCCCCCCACCACCCGCCCACCAGCGCACCTCACGTACTGCCCCACAACACTGCACAAGCCCACTCACGAAGTGTGCCCATGTAGACTGGTCACATGAAATGGGCTAAAAGCCATTGAGTTGGATTTATTACAAATATATGAGATTATACAAATGTACATAGAAATCAGCTTAGTTGCACTTCTTGATGGGCTGCAGTGCTAGCGTGTTTGGAAAAAGCTTTAAAACATATTTGATTTAACAGTGCACCCACACAGAAGTGATAGCTACAATAATATAGCCTTGATACAATCCGATAAAGGGGCTCCCAGGGAAAGGGTCAGGAGAAGTAGGCCGCTGGTGGTTCGGAGAGGGCGGGCCAAGAGCAGGGAAATGGGGAGAGCTTGGTTGGACATTGGAGTGGAGGTGGAGGGCGTTCAGCTCAACTGAGATTGTGGATGGTTGCAGAGAATGAGAAACAGTTTGGGGCATATTGGGCCAAAGCGTCTGTCTCCGTGCCGACTCTCTGACTCTATGACACGGTCCGAGCAAGATGCTGCCAGGGACAGGGCGACGGAAAGGGGAATGGTAGCTCAGGCAGGGTGGGCAGGAGTGTGTTGGGAAGGAGGGTGCGTTTGGCAAGACCCTGTTAGGGGTGAAGTGTCACTCAGCCGGGCTGGGCATGTAATCCTGGCAGGTGGCGCCACCCAGGTGGGGACCACAGGTGAAGGTGTAGCCATAGGTCACCTTGCCGTACTTGAGGAAGCAGGTTTCACCGTGGGTGCCAGAGGTGAGTCGGACCTGACAGGTGCCAAGGAGGTCATCGTGTTTGGCATCCTGGTCCCAGGCCTCGATGGTCAGCTTGTGCCCACTCTCAGCCTTGACCTCGCCCAGGTCCAACTCGGCATTCCACTGGGGGTGCCTGTTGTTTGAGATCATGGAGGTCCTGGCCTTCGCCTCTCCGTACTTGACCACCACGTAGCCGTCGGCTTTGGAGAAAGCGTCCCCCCGGAGGTCCCGGCCCTCCCAGACGGTGACCACCAGGCGACCCAGCCCCTTCCCCTTGGAGCAGCAGTTCCGGTCCACGTGACTCTCCCCGTGGCACAAGCAGGAGCAGGGTTGGCGTGGATCGTGGTAGGACCCGTGGGGGCACCGAGTGCACTGCAGGGAGAGGCCACCGCCCGCGATGTAGTCGCTGATGTAGCGCCGCAGGATCGCATGCCTGGGGTCACTGTTGGGAAGCAGGTGGTGGAGAGGTTCCAGGGCATAGCGCCCCATGCCCGGGTGAGTGGACAGGCTCCCCATCCAGCTGGTGAAGGCCGAGCTATCCCCGGAGAAGAAGAGGTCTGTCCTCTGCTGGACCCTCCCCCCCCTCAACTCTGTCTCCCGGTCACTGAAGGCCTGGTAGACCTTGTTGGGCTTCATGGCACGTGCCATCTCCTTGCATTTCTGGTAACCCGCTGAGGATTTTGTGGTCAACTGCAGGGTGACATGGGCATCTAAAGACAGGCAGTCCTTCACCTCCTCGGTGCTGTAGCCCTCGGACGCTGCCTCACAAGTCCGAATAGCCGTCACGGACTTGTAGTGTCCACCCAGCTCCACCGACTTGAGGTAGTGGGTACCATAGGTGGCCACCAGCTTCTTGTATTGGTACTTGGTGTCGTCATTCATGACGGTGGGGAGGCGGGAAAGGGAGCGGGTGAACTCGGGTGCCAGGAGGGGCTGGGCCTTCACCCGAAACTGGTAGTAGAGGCACTGGAACTGGTGGCTGGCGAAACTGTAGCGGTCGCTCTTGGAATGGGTGGTTCCAAACTCCACCAGCTTGGACTTGGAGCCAGCCAGCACCGGGTTGGCACCGGTGCCCGGTTTGGGTGGAAGGGGCAGGTCCGCCCGCCAGTCGTTGGTGATGTCTGAGGTGGCAGACTGCGACAGCTCAGCAGCCGAGTGGTGGAGCCCGCTGGAGAGCGAGAGGCGGCAGGAGCTCAGGGTGCGCCAGTCCACCAGCGAGGTGGGCAGCCGCTGGCGCACGTTACCGAGGTGCCCGTTGCGGCAGAGGGTGCAGCTCCCGTTGGCCGAGCGCCAGGCGCTCACGTCGATCACAGAGGCCCCCTTGGGCCGCAGGGTCACCACGTCATAGCCCAACCCTGCCAATCTGGCCCCCGGCACGACGTTAGCATCGCGGCACTCGCTGGCACTTCTGATGGTGCAGATGCTGAGGGCATCCTGGAAGAGGAGGTACAGGAAGAGGAAACAGCCTGATTTCAAATGCCCAGCTGGCATCTCGGCTCCGGTGGTCTGCAGATCTGCAAGGCAAAAACATGCTCATTTATTTGACAGATTTGTGAGCTTTTAATAGCAATTTGCTTCCTTAGGTGTTGTTTCTTTTTTGAAGTTCCCTTTGCTTATTTTGATATATCTGTGAGTTGCTAAGATGTGCAGGCTGCTTTGAACGGGTGAAAGTGAGGAGTACAGATGCTGGAGATCAGAGTCGAGAGTGTGGTGCTGGAAAAGCACAGCCGTGTCAGGCAGCATCCAAGGAACAGGAGAATCGACCCGTTTCGGGCATAAGCCCTTCTTCAGGCCTTTCCTGAAGAAGGGCTTATGCCCGAAACGTGTCGATTCTCCTGTTCCTTGGATGCTGCCTGACCTGCTGCGCTTTTCCAGCAATGCATTTTCGGCTCTGATCTCCAGCATCTGCAGCCCTCACTTTCCCTTCACCAGTGGCAGTTGAAGGTTTGTTTGATATATGAATTCCCTCATCTCTATGATTAGCATTACGGCCAGGAGGAATATTTTGCACACGTTGAGTTAACTGATTAGCTTCCAGACTGTAACTGGCTCCCGGGTTCTGTTAATCTGTAAAAAATAAACTACCCCCCAAATCGATTCTCTAACACTTTCTGAGGTATTTGACACATAAACCTCCCCAAATCCCTCAATCAGCATTCAGTCTGTAACAGCTCCTGGTTATCTGTTTTTCTACGCTGAAACAATCAGTTAGATTCCAGTCTGTAGCCCAAGTATCTCTTACTCAGCATATAAATCACCCTGTTCTTCTCGATTTCATTCAGTTCTGTACCTCACTCCATGTTTAATTATTCTAAACATAGATTAAATTCACTGCACTGTGGAAGCAGACCGTTGGGCCCAACAAGTCCACACCGATCCTCCGAAAAGTAACCTACCCAGACTCATTTCCCTCTGACTAATGCATCTGGTACTATAGACAATTTAGCATGGCCAAGTCACCTAACCTGCCCATCTTTGGGCTGTGGGAGGAAACCGGAGCACCCAGAGGAAACGCACGCAGACACGGGAGGGGGAGAATGTGCAAACTCCGCACAGACAGTCGCCCGAGGCTGGGATCGAACCCAGGTCCCTGGCACTGTCAGGCAACAGTGCTAACCACTGCGCCCCCATATGATCGCCTGCGAGCTCACTCAACTCGATTCCAGTATCTAGCACTCCCAGGAATCTGCACGTGGCTGCAGAGCTGGTAAAGGAGGGAGGGCTTCAGATATATGGATCATTATGACACCTCCTGGGGAAGGTGGGACCCGTTCAAGGAGGACTGGTTGCACCTGGACTGGAGTGACACCAATATCCTGGAAGGTTCACTGGAGCTCTTTGGGAAGGTTGGAACCAGATTGGAAGGGGGGGGGGGCGCGGAAACCGGAGCTACAGATCAGACGATGGGGTAGGTGGTGAACAGGCAGATCCAGTGTGCAGAGAGTCTGAGAGGTAGGATAGACAGTTGCGAAGATGCAATCAGTGTGATGGTTTAAAGTGTGTATTTTAACGCAAAAAGTGTCAGGAATAAGGGTGATGAAAAATTACAGCACAGAAACAGGCCCTCCGGCCCCTCCAAGCCAGCGCTGATCCAGATGCACCATCTAACCCTGTCACCTATTTTCTAAGAATCTGTATCCCTCTGCTCCCTTCCCATTCATGTATCTGTCAAGGTACATCTTAAATGGCACTATCATGCCCCCCCTCTCCCACCTCTGCTGGCAACGTATTCCAGGCACCCACCACCCTCTCCATAAAGAGCTTCCCACACATATCTCCCTTAAACCTTTCCCCTCTCACCTTGAACTCGTGACCCCCAGAAACTGAGTCCCTCACTCTGGAAAAAAGCTCCTTGCTATCCACCCTGTCTACACCTCTCATGGTTTTGTAGATCTCAGTCAGGTCTTCCCTTAACCTGCTTCTTTCCAATGAAAATAATCCTAACCTACTCAATCTCTCTTCATAGCTAGCGCCTTAAATACCAGCAAGATCCTGGTGAATCTCCTCTGCACCCCCTCCACAGCATCCACATCCTTTTGTTAATGTGGTGACCAGGACTGTATGCAGTGCTCCAATTGTGGCCGAACCAAAGCCGTATACAACTGTAACATGACCTGCCCACTCTTGTGCTCAATACCCCTTCCAATGAAGGAAAGCATGCTGTATGCCCCCTTGACCACTCTATCAAGGTAAAATGGACCTGTACACCCAGATCACTCTGGACGTCAACTTTCCCCAGGACTTTTCCATTTACTGTATAGTACCCTCTTGAAGTGGACTTGCAAAAATGCATCATCTCGCACTTGCCGGGATTGAACTCCATCTGCTTTTTCTCTGCCCAACTCTCCAAGCTATCTATATTCTTCTGCATTCTCAAACAGTACCCTTCACTGTCCACTACTCCATCGATCTTAGTGTCATCTGCAAACTTGCTAATCGGACCATCTATACCTTCCGCCAAATCATTTATGTATATCACAAACAGCAGTGGTCCCAGCACTGATCCCTGGGGAACACCATTGGCCACAGGTCTCCGTTCTGAGAAACACCTTTCCATTACTACTCTCTATCTCCTGTTGCCCAGCCAGTTCTCTATCTTGCTAGTACAACCTGGAGCCCATGAGACTTCACTTTTTTCCCATCAGCCTACCATGGGGCACCTTATCAAATACCTTACTGAAGTCTAAGTATACATCATCTACAGCCCTTCCCTTATCAATCAACTTTGTCACCTCCTCAAAGAATTTTATTAAGTTGGTGAGACATGACCTTACCTGAACAAAAGCATGCTGCCTATCACTGATAAGCCCATTTTATTCCAAATGGGAATATGTCCTATCTCTTAGTATCTTTCCCAGCAGCTTCCCTATCACTGATGTCAGGCTGTGACCGGTCTGTAATGACCGGGATTATCCCTGCTACCGGTCTGAAACAAGGGGACAAAGCTAGCAATTCTCCAGTCCTCCAGGACCTCACCCGTGTTCAAGGATGCTGCAAAGATCTCTGTTAAAGCCCCAGCTATTTCCTCTCTCGCTTCCCTCAGTAACTTGGGATAGTCCCCATCTGGACCTGGGGACTTGTCCACCTTAATGCCTATTACAATACCCAACACTTCCTCCTTCCTTATGCTGACTTGACCTGGAGTAGTCAAACATTTATCCCTAACCTCTACATCCGCCATGTCCCTCTCCTCAGTGAATACTGATGGAAAGTACACATTAAGAATCTTACCTGTTTTCTCTGACTCCATGCGTAACTTGCCCCTTTGTCCTTGAGTGGGTCAACCCTTTCGCTAGATACCCTCTTGCTGCTTATATATGAATAAAAGGCTTTGGAATTTTCCTTAACCCTGTTTCGTCTCTTTTCAATCACCTTGACCTTATGCACGCTTCCTTTTCCTAGTCTCACAATTTCACCTCATCTTGCCATTTCTACCCCTCAAGTATATGACATCAGCATGGATCAAGACTTGGCGCTGTGACGTTGTGGCCATTACAGAGACTTGGATATCACAGGGGCAGGAATGTCGCGGAGATTGGAAGGTTCAAAAGGAACAGGGAGAGAGGTAAAAGAGGTGAGGGAGTGGCATTGTTAATCAGGGATAATATCACAACTGCAGAAATGGAGGCCATCAAGGAAACTTTGCCTTCTGAGTCGGTATGGGTGGAAGTCAGAAACAGGAAGGAAGCAGTCACTTCATTAGGAGCTTCCTGTAGACCTCCGATAGTAACAGACAAATTGAGAAGCAGATTGGGAGGCAGGTTTTGGGAAGGTGCAGAAGTAGTGGGCGGCATGGTGGCACAGTGGTTAGCACTGCTGCCTCACAGCGCCTGAGACCCGGGTTCAATTCCCGCCTCAGGCGACTGACTGTGTGGAGTTTGCACATTCTCCCCGTGTCTGCGTGGGTTTCCTCCGGGTGCTCTGGTTTCCTCCCACAGTCCAAAGATGTGCAGGTTAGGTGAATTGGCCATGCTAAATTGCCCGTAGTGTTAGGTAAGGGGTAAATGTATGGGTGGGTTGCGCTTCGACTTGTTGGGCCGAAGGGCCTGTTTCCACACTGTAATGTAATGTAATCTAATCTAATCTAATCTAACAGGGTTGTTGTCATGGGTGACTTCAACCTCACGGAAATTGATTGGAACTTCCTTAGCGCAAATAGTTTGCAGATTTTGTCAGCGGTGTCTGGAAAGGAGTCCTAACTCAGTGTGTAGATAGGCCGACTAGAGGGGAGGCCATATTGGTGCTTGGTGCTTGGCAACCAATCAAGTCAGGTGTCAGATCTCTCGGTGGGAGAGCATTTCGGTGATAGTGATCACAACTCCCCAACCTTTAGTATCGTCATGGAGAGGGATAGGAGTAGACAGTATGAGGAATTATTTAATTGGGAGAGGGGGGAATTACAATGCTATTATGCAGGAACTGTGCAGTATACATTGTGAACAGATATTCTCAGGCAACTGCATCACAGAAATGTGGGGGTTGTTTACAGAGAACTTGCTGCGAGTGCTGGATAGCTTTGTCGCACTGAGGCAAGGAAGGGCTGGTAGGGTGATAAGAGATGTGGAACATCTAGTCAAGAGGAAGAAGGAAGCTTGCTAAGTTGAGGAAGCAAGGATCAGATAGGGCTCTAGAGTATTACAAGGTAGCCAGGAAGGAACTGACGAATGGACTTAGAAGAGCTAGAGAGGGGCACGGAAAAGCCTACAGCGTTCTATATTTATGTGAGGAACAAGAGGATGGCCAGAGTGAGGGGATAGTGGAGGGAACTGGGGCCTGGAGTCGGAGCAGGTAGGGGGTAGGTAGCATTCCTTCATGCATACTTTTCTTCAGCATTCCTTCGTGAGAGCTCCCTTGTCATTTGTGAGGACAGTGTGAAATAGGCTGATATGTTGGAACAGATTGCCAGTAAGAAGGAGGATGTGCTGGAAATTTTGAAAAACATGAGGATAGATAAATCCCCTAGGCCAGACTGGAGTGTACCACTGGAAAAATACCAGCTGGCTGGAGGTTGGCATATATCATTCCCCTGTTCGCTAAACGGAATATGGATAATCCTGGGTTGTACAGACCAGTTAATCTTACATCAGTGGTGGGCAAATTATCAGTGAGGTTTCAGAAAGACGGGCTTTATGATTACTTGGAAAAACATAGTTTGGCTCGAGATGGTCAGCATGGCTTTGTCACAAGCCTTATTGAATTCTCTGAGGATGTGACAAAACACAGTTTCAAACATAGAGCAGTGGGTATGGTGCACAAGGACTTTAGCAAGGCGTTTGGCAAGTTTCCCCATGGTTGGCTCATTGAGAAAGTAAGGAGGCATGGGATACAGTGAAATCTGGCTGTCTGGACACAGAATTGGCTTGGCCCATAAAAGACAGAGAGTGCTAGCAGATGAAAAAGTATTCAGCCTGCACCTCGGTGGCCAGTGGTGTTCCACAGGGATCTGGTCTGGGAGCTCTGCCTTTCGTGATTTCGATGAGGAAATAGAAGTTTTCATAAGTTTTCCAATGACATGAAGTTTGGCGGAGCTGTCGATGGAGTGGAGGGCTGTTATCGATTGCAACTGGACATTGATAGGACGCAGAGCTGAGCTGATAAATGGAAGATGGAGTTCAACCTGGGAAAAACTGTGAAGTGATTCATTTAGAAGGTCGAGTTACAATGCAGATTACAGGGTTAAAGGCAGTGTGGAGGAACAGAGCAATCTTGGGTCCCACGCCCATAGATCCCTCAAAGTTGTCACCAAGTTGATAAGGTTGTTAAGAAGGCACATGGTGTGTTGGCTTTCATTAGCAGGGGGATTGGGTTTAAGAGCCAGGATGTTATGCAGCAACTCTGTGGAGCACTGGTTGGAATATTGTGTTCCGTTCTGATCGCCTCATTATAGGAAAGCTGCGGAAGCTTCAGAGAGCGTGCAGAGGAGATTTACCAGGATGCTGCCTGGACTGGAGGGCATGTCTTATGAAGAAAGGTTGAGGGAGGTTGGAGTGCAGAAGGATGAGAGGTGATTTGGTAGAGGTGGACGAGGTGATGAGAATAACAGATAAAGAGGGTAGCCAGAGGCTTTTTTTTTTCCCAAAGCAGAAATGGCTATCATGAGGGGGCACGGTAGTTCAGTGGTTAGCACTGCTGCCTCACAGCATCAGATTCCCAGGTTCAATTCCCGCCTCAGGCGACTGACTGTGTGGAGTTTGCACATTCTCCCCGTGTCTGCGTGGGTTTCCTCCGGGTGCTCCGGTTTCCTCCCACAGTCCAAAGATGCGCAGGTTAGGTGAATTGGCCGTGATAAATTGCCCGTAGTGTTAGGTGCATTAGTCAGAGGGAAATGGATCTGGGTGGGTTAATCTTCGGAGGGTCGGTATGGACTTGTTAGGCCGAAGGGCCTGTTTCCACACTGTAGGGAATCTAATCTAATCACAGTTTTAAGATGATTGGAGGAAGGTTTGAGGGGGGATGTTAGAGGTAGGTTCCTTACACAGAGAGTGGTGGGTGCGTGAAATACACGGCCAGCGGTGATAGTAGAATCAGATATATTAAAGGCATTTAAACAAGTCTTGGATGATAGTGAAATGTTGGATAGAGTGGTTACCTTGATCTTAGAGTAAGATAAAAGGTCAGCAAGACATTGTGCTGTACTGTTCGATGTTCCCACCTCAACCCCATCGATAGATTCCAGTCAATAACGCATTCCCCTTTTTCTCTTATTTTAAATATAAACCATCTCTGAATTGATCAATCAGATCCCAGACTGCAATGAACTCCCGATTATCTGTTATTCTCTATTTACAGAATGCTATGAAACTACTCAATTAACTTCCAGTCGGTAACTCACTCCCAGGTGTCTGAAATGCTGTACATGAACCACCCCGAACCCCTCGATCAGATTCCAGTCTGTAACTCCCTACCGGGTGTCTGTTATTCTGTATATAAACCACCCCGAATCCCTCGATTAGATTCAAGTCTGTAACTCCCTCCCAAGTATCTGTTATTCTGTATATAAACCACCCAGAACTCCTCGATTAGATTCCCGTCTGTAACTCCCTCCCGGGTATCTGTTATTCTGTATATAAACCACCCCGAACCCCTCGATTAGATTCCAGTCTGTAACTCCCACCCGGGGTATCTGTTATTCTGTATATAAACCACCCCGAACACCTCGATTA
>NC_057758.1:248783-259570 GCF_004010195.1 Chiloscyllium plagiosum
TTAGATTCCAGTCTGTATCTCCCTCCCGGGTATCTGTTATTCTATATATAAACCACCCTGAACCCCTTGGTTAGATTCCAGTCTGTATCTCCCTCCCGGGTATCTGTTATTCTGTATATAAACAACGCTTAACCGTTCGATCAGATGCTTGTTTGTAACTGTGGTCACTGTGTGCCCAGCAGCAGAGAGAGTTCTGAGCCACAATTGAGCATGCTGGGAATTTTAGTCAAGGTATTTAAAACTCTTACCTCGGTTAAAACTGCAGTCAGGACATGTCGGGCCCTTTCCCATAAGCTGTGATACTCGGTTTCCCGAGTTGTCCAAGTTTGGAATGTGTCATGGCGGTCTGTTGGTCAGACTGGGCCAAAGCTAATACTTATATGGACATTGGTATGTGGCTGTTTTGACATTCGGGAGTTGGTATTGAGGGAAATTCCGTTGGCTGCCGCCCAATAATGGGATCACGGTTCAGGCTTTTCATTGGCTGAGCACCAGAAGTCTTTCCGGAGACTGACAGCACTATGGTACAATGGTCATCAGGAAAAGTCTTTGCAGGAGGTGCCCTCAAGGTGAATATTTGAGAAGCAGCTGGGAAAGGCTTGAATACTCCTTTTGGTAACCCTCCTGGGTATCTGTTATTCTATTTCTAATCCACTCTAAACCCCTCGATTAGATTCCAGTCCATAACTCACTCCCAGGGACCTGTTATGCTCTACATAATCCACCCTGAACCCCTCGATTAGATTCCAATCTGTAACTCCCTCCCGGGTATCTGTTATTCTGTACATAAACCACCCCGAATCCCTCGATTAGATTCCAATCTGTAACTCACTCCTGGGTATCTGTTATTCTGTATATAAACCACCCCGAATCCCTCGATTCGATTCCAATCTGTAACTCACTCCTGGGTATCTGTTATTCTGTATATAAACTACCCCGAATCCCTCGATTAGATTCCAGTCTGTAACTCACTCCCGGGTATCTGTTATTCTGTATATAAACCACCCAAATCCCTCGGTTAGATTCCAGTCTGTAACTCCCTCCCGGGTATCTGTTATTCTATATGTAAACCACCCTGAACCCCTCGATTAGATTCAAATCTGTGGCTCACTCCTGGGTATCTGTTATTCTATATATTAACCACGCCGAACTCCACGATTAGATTCCAGTCTGTAACTCACTCCTGGGTATCTGTTATTCTGTATATAAATCACCCTGAACCCCTCGATTAGATTCCAATCTGGAACTCCCTCCCGGGTATCTGTTATTCAGTATATAAACCACCCTGAACCCCTCGATTAGATTCCAATCTGTAACTCCCTCCCGGGAAGCTGTTATTCAGTATATAAACCACCCCGAACCCCTCGATTAGATTCCAGTCTGTAACTCCCTCCTGGGTATCTGTTATTCTGTATATAAACCACCCCGAACCCCTCGATTAGATTCCAGTCTGTAACTCCCTCCCGGGTATCTGTTATTCTGTATATAAACCACCCCGAACCCCTCGATTCCAGTCTGTAACTACCTCCCGGGTATCTGTTATTCTGTATATAAACCACCACGAACCCCTCGATTAGATTCCAGTCTGTAACTCCCTCCTGGGTATCTGTTATTCAGTATATCAACCACCCTGAAACCCTCAATTAGATTCCAGTCTACAATGTACACCCGGATATCTATTATTGTATGTATAAACCATCCCAATTCACTCAATCCTACATATATCCTGGCTGTTAAAACACAGATAGATTGTTAACTTGACCAAACAGAAAGAGGTGCCGGGTACAGTGGCCAAGTAACACCCTGACTGCACAAAACCCGCCCACCAGACACAGGGCAAACACAGCGGCCAGGTGCGGGTGAGATTGGCAGCATGTGAAAGGCAGCAGTTATCCTGGTCAGACACGCTCCTGGCCTACATACGTCTAAACCATTTTTATTCATGTACTTATCCAAATGTCTTTTAAACATTGTAACTATCGAACACACAACATAGAACATAGAGCGGAGTACAGGCCCTTCGACCCTCGATGTTGCACCGACCTGTGGAACCAATCTGAAGCCCATCTAACTTACACTATTCCATTCTCGTCCATATACCTATCCAGTGACCATTTAAATGCCCTTAAAGTTGACGAATCTAGTACTGTTGCCGGCAGTGCATTCCACACCCCTACTTCTCTCTGACTGAAGAAACTACCTCTGACATCTGTCCTGTATCTATCACTCCCTGAAATTTCAAGCTACGTGCCCTCGTGCTTGCCATCACCATCCGAGGAAAAGGCTTTGCACTGTGCACCCTATCTAACCCTCTGATTATCTCGAATATCTCCATAAAGTCGCCTCTCAACCTTCTTCTCTCTAACGAAACCAGCCTCAGGTCTCTGAGCCGTTCCTCGTAACGCCTTCCCTCCATAACGGACAACATCCTAGTAAATCTCCTCTGAACCATTCCCAAAGCTCCCATGACCTTCCTATAATGCGGTGACTGGAACTGTTTGCGATACTCCAAATGCGGCTGAACCAGAGTTTTGTACAGCTGTCGCATGATCTCGCAGTTCTGAAACGCAATCCCTCTACCAATAAAAGCTGACACACCGAATGCCTTCTTAACAACCCTATCAGCCTGGGCGGCAACTTTCAAGGATCTGTGTACCTGGACGCCGAGATCTCTCTGCCCATCTACACTACCAAGAATCTTACCATTAGCCCAGTATTCTGCATTCCTGTTACTCCTTGCGAGAGTATCTATCACTTCCACGCACGAGCCACCTGTCTTCGTAACACAAATCGCCCCTCATGCCTTTTCAAAATCTCTCTCCTCTCACCATAAACACCTTGAAGTCCCACACCTGAGGGAAAAGACATCGACCATTACCCCTTCTTAATCTTGATTCCCTCAAAACCCGTCCACTTTACTCCCAATGTACCCAACTTCCTTGCCATTCGTTGCAAATGTCCAGAATCCCAAAGGACCCAAACCCCAAGGCTCATTCAACCCCAATCTACACATTCCAAATGGACCTTAAACCTGCTTCCTATGCAATCCTGCTGCACACAACCCAATGGACCCAAACCCCTTCCCATTCATTCTCACACTACTCAATGTTAATTGACCCAAACCTCCTCCCATTTTATCCCACTCTATACGGCTCTAATAGACACGCAATTCTTCCCATTCACTGTCACTCTACAGCATCGCAAACAACGCAATGCCTTTGTAATTCACTCCACCACTTCATAAATGCGACATCTTCGACACTCCTTCCCGTTCACTCCCACTCTACGCAATCCCAATGGAACCCAAACCCCTTCCCGTTCACTCCAAATTGGCACAGTCCCAAAGGACTCCCATCCCATTCTGTTCACTCGCACTCAACACAAGCCCAATTGTCCCAGACTAGTTCCTATTCACTCTAACTCTGCACCATCCCATTGGACGCCAAACTCATTCTGTTCACTCCCACTCGACAATCCCAAACCCCTTCCTGATCACTCCCATTCTACACTATCCCAAAGGGAAACCAAACTCCTTCCTATTCAGTCCCACTTTGCACTATCCCACTGGACACCAAATCCACTCCTGTTCACACTCATTCTCAAAAATTACAATGGGCCCCAACCCTTTCCCGTTCACTTCCACTTGGCAGAATCCCAATCGACACCAAACTCCATCCCATTCACTCCCTCTCCACAAATTCCCAATGGTCGCAAGCACCTTCCCGTTCCCTCCTACTCTAGGCAATCCCAGTGGACACCAAACCCCTTGACGTACACTCTCATTCTATGCAATCCCAAATGGACCCCAACCCTTTCCCATTCACTCCTAAACTGCAGTATCTCAATGGACACGAAACCCTTTCCCATTCACTTCCACTCTGCACAATCCCAATGGGCCCAAACTCCTTCCTCTTCACTCCCACTCTACATAATCCCAATGGCCCCAAACTCCGTCTCATTCACTCCCACTCTGCACCATCCCAATGCATGCAAACCTCTTCCTCTTCACTCACACAATGCACAATCCCAGTGGACCCAAACTACTTCCCGATCACTCCCCCACTGCACAATCCCAAAGGACCCAAACCCCTTCCAGATCACTCTCACACTGTACAATCAAAATGGTCCCAAAATCCTTCCCATTCACTCCTGCTCTGCACAATCCCAATGGACCCAAACCCCTTCCCATTCACTCCCACTCTGCACAATCCCAATTGACCCAAATCCCTTCCAGTTTACTCCTACTCTGCAAAATCCCAATGGACCCAAACCCCTTCCCATTCACTCCCACTCTGCACAATCCTAATTGACCCAAATCCCTTCCAGTTCACTCCCACTCTGCACAATCCCAAAGGACACAAACCCTTTCCTATTCACTCCCACTCTGCATTATGCCAATGGACCCAAACATCTTCCCACTCTGCACAATCCCAATGGACCCAAATCCCGTTGTTACGAACAGGGTAGGGCCGTGTGCCTCTGATAATTAAACAAAAACACCAGCCCCAACCTGTTAAAGCAGGAGTCCAGGTTCCCTTCTAAAAACTAAACCTGAAACACCCAGAAAAGCTCGCCCGACCCATTGTCATCTGTTGTAAATGTGGTTATATGCAAGGAATCCCTGATACTCCCTTTATTGATACCAAGTCAAAATTTATCTATCTAACTCCAACAGGGAACACATTAACAGAACCTCTAAAAATCGAGCAATGTCTCTCTAACTGCCCATTCCTGAATAAAACAAGCCATAAGCAGATCCAGGCAGCCCGCAGTGGAGGGGGTCTCGATGGCCAATTGCCTGCCCCTCTTCTGTGGTTCTGTCAATGCCCGGGTGCCTACCAACTCTCTCGAAGGTTTCAGGGAGAGGTGGGCACCGCAGGGAGTGGAGTGTTTTATTTCCCCCTCCAACTCTATTTTGATGTAATCCCTTGCCCGCCCCTTCCCCTTTTTTGATCATCATGCAGCATTGCCCTTTGATGTGCGGGGCACTGCTTGTCACTGGCCACTCGGTTGTTTCCTTTCTTCCTGGTGATGGGAAATGAATAAAAAAGGATATTGCCTGAGCTGGAGAGTTGGCTGTACAGGACATTGGTTAGGCCACTGTTGGGACATTGAGAGTAATTCTGGTCTCCGTCCTATCGGAAGGATGTTGTGAAACCTGAAAGGGTTCAGAAAAGATTTACAAGGATGTTGCCAGGGTTGGAGGGTTTGAGCTACAGGGAGAGGCTGGGGCTGTTTTCCCTGGAGCGTCGGAGGCTGAGGGGGTGACCTTACAGAGGTTTATAAAATCATGAGGGGGCATGGATAGGGTAAACAGACAAAGTCTTTTCCCTGGGGTCGGGAAGTCCAGAACTAGAGGGCATAGGTTTAGGGTGAGAGGAGAAAGATATAAAAAAAGACCTAAGGTGCAACGTTTTTTTACAGAGAGCGTTGCTTGTGTGGAATGAGCGGAAGGAGGAAGTGGTGGATACAACTGCAACATTTAAAGGCATCTGGATGGGTATATGAATAGGAAGGGTTTGGAGGGATATGGGCCGGGTGCTGGCAGGTGGGACTAGATTGGGTTAGGATATCTGGCCGGCATGGACGAGTTAGACCGAAGGGTCTGCTTCCGTGCTGTACATCTCTATAACTCTATTTATACATCTGTTGTCTTTCACTGTGTCTCACACCTGCATGCACACATCATGGGTGCTGGGGGGGGGGGGGGGGTGGGGGAGGTGGGAATAAGCACTACCGCAGTTAGGCAGTAGTGCAGGGGAGAAACAGCGAAAAAAATAAATAACCAGAAGATTTTAAAGTCTCCTCAGTTTAGGGGACTGACTCAGTGCTGGCTGCTGTTGGTTTCTACTAACAAAAGAAAAAAAAAGATTTTAATAGAATGCTTTTCGAATAAACACAACTCCCACTTGTAAAGCAACACAATATATCAAAACGTAATCTCTCAATGGTGACATTAGATGTGTCTTCCGAAATGTTCTTCTGACCTGTCCAGCCTTTCCCCTCTCTCTCTCCTGCTGTCAGTGATGTTTCTCCGGAATTTCTCCTGTTGTGAACGCCTCTCTCTCTGCCGAATGCTGATATCTGGAATGTTAGCTGAACGTGCTGTGGTCGTGTTAATGGATGGGTGGGTGGATGGTGCTTTCATCTCTGAGATCGTAGAGATTTCTTGTGAGAGCGACATGATTATTTCTCTTCAGATGGCAATTGGCGCTCCCCCGATATTCAAAAAAAAAATCCCTTGGTTATTTAACCCCTGTCACGCCTTAATGTTAGCGAGTTTTGAGAAGATTTGTAGCACGGTTGAGGTTCTGGATGTAGGTTTGCTCGCTGAGTTGGAAGGTTCATTTCCAGACGTTTCGTCACCCTACTAGGTAACATCGTCACTGGGCCTCTGGGTGAAGCAATGCTGATGGTTTCTGCTTTCCACTTATATGTTTGGGTTTCTTTGGGTTGGTTACTAGCCACCAGGATACATGAACATCAACTCGCCACAAACGACGTGACCCTCTCTCACTAGTATCCTTACATACAGATAAGGAATGACACCATTTCGGCTGGGACAGCACAACCCTACTGGGACAAGCCGAATAGGGACATGCGCGAGAATTCCTAGAAGCATAGCATTCCAACCAGAATTCTATCAACAAACACATGGAGTGAGACACCACCTACCACCCCCTGAGAAAAAGAACGGGAAATGACATCACCACAGGAAATGACATCACCAACCCTAAGAAACGCAAACATAAGCCGAAGTCATCAGCATTGCTTTGCCTGGAGGCCCACTGAAGATGTTACCTAGTACGGTGACGAAACGTCTGGAAAGGAACCTTCCAGCTCAGCGAGCAAACCTACATCCACACATTAATGTCTTCACAATCCGATTGGGACTGAGTTGTCCAAACAGCCAAATTTAACTTCAATTGGCTTCATCTCCAAGTGCCATTTTCAAATGAATTGGCTGAAGTTATAACTGTTGGCTGGTAAAAATGCTGCTTGGCTGTTTGATACAAAATATTTCAAATCGGGCAGCTGCAAACTGCTGCCCACACACATTCATCTTTTTTTAAAAACTCCAAGTTCAGAAAAACACTTCATCTCTTAAAGGGACCACGCACTGCTTTTCAAAGCGTGAGTATTCTGCACAACCTCGCAACACCTTCCCGTTCACTCCTACTCTACAATGGACCCAAACCCCTTCCGATACACTCCAACTCTGCACAACCACAATGGAGACAAGTCCTGACCATTCATGCCAACTCATCTGAATGTCAAAGGAGCTAAATCCTGCCACGTTGACTCCCATTTATCACAATACAGATGTGCCCAAAAGCCTTCACCTTCACTCCCACGCTGCACAATCCTAAGGGATTCCAACCTGCATGCGTTTACTCCCATCTGCGCCATCCCAACTGACATCAACCCCTTACAATTCACTCCCAGTCTAGACATCCCAGTAAGTTCTTTACTCAGCGAGTCGTGAGTTCATGGAATGCCCTGCCAGTAGCAGTGGTGGACTGTCCCTCATTATGAGCATTGAAGTGGGCATTGGATAGGCATATGGAGGATAGTGGGCTAGTGTAGGTTAGATGGGCTTGGATCGGCGCAACATTGAGGGCCGAAGGGCCTGTACTGCGCTGTATTCTTCTATGTTCTATGTTCTATGTTCTAGAACCACACCCCTACCCATTCACCCTCCCTGTAAACAATCCCAAAACACCTCAACCCCTTCAAGTCCTCATCCATTCTACGTAATCCCAATTGACCCAAACCCATTCTCACTCACTCCCCCTCTACACATTCCCAATGGACCCAAAGCCCTTCCCGTTCACACCCACTCTACATAATCCTTATGGACCCAAACAACTTCCCTTTCAATCCCGCTCAACTCAATCCCAATGGACGTACACCGCTTCCCGTTCAGTTCCACTCTACACCATCCCAGTCGACACAGTCACAATGGACTCCAACCCCCTAATGTTCACAGCAACTTGCACACAATCCTACTGGAAACTAACCCCTTCCCGTTGGCTCCTACGCTGCACATTCTGGAAGGACTCAAATCCCTTCCCATTCCCTCCCACTCTCCACAATCCCGATGTACACAAATCCATTCCATTCGCAGGCAGAGGGTCGTACTGCACGGTAACAGACCCTTCAGTGCAACCCGTCCCTGCCAACCAAGTTTTCCAAACTGAATTAATCCTACCTCCTGCATATGGCCTTTATTCTTCTAAATCCTTGCTCTTTGTGCATCTGCCCAATTGTCTTTTCAATGTTTTAACCGCATCCAGTTAAATCTGACACTTCCTCTGGCATGCAACAACCCCAGTTTGAAAATTCACTTCTATTCATGCTCCACCATATGCGTAAAAACGTCACCCCACTGGTCATAGAGTCATCGAGATGTACAGCACGGAAACAGACCCTTTGATCCATGCCGACCAGATATCCCAACCCAATCTCGTCCTACCTGCCAGCACCCGGCCCATATCCCTCCAAACCCTTCCTATTCATATACCCATCCAAATGCCTCTTAAACGTTGCAATTGTACCAGCCTCCACCACATCCTCTGGCAGCTCATTCCACATACGTACCATCCTCTGCGTGAAAACGTTGCCCCTTAGGTCTCTTTTATATCTTTCCTCTCTCACTCTAAACCTATGCCCTCGAGTTCTGGACACCCCCACCCCAGGGGAAAGACTTTGTCTATTTATCCTATCCATGCCCCTCATAATTTTGTAAACCTCTATAAGGTCACCCCCTCAGCCTCCGACACTCCAGGGAAAACAGCCCCAGCCTGTTCAGCCCCTCCCTATAGTTCAAATCCTCCAACCCTGTCAACATCCTTGTAAATCTTTTCTGAGCCCTTTCAAGTTTCACAACATCTTTCCGATAGGAAGGAGACCAGAATTGCACGCAATATTCCAACAGTGGCCTAACCAATGTCCTGTACACCCACAACATAACCTCCCAACCCCTGTACTCAATACTCTGACCAATAAAGGAAAGCATACTAAACGCCACCTTCACTATCCTATCCACCTGCGACTCCACTTCCAAGGAGCTATGAACCTGCACTCCAAGGTCTCTTTGTTCAGCAACACTCCCCAGGACCTTACCATTAAGTGTCCCTTTTCAACCTCTCCCCTCTCACTTTAAACCTATCACCTCCAGTTTTAGACTAACTCAGCTCTGTGAAAAAAGACCTTAGCTATTCACCCTATCCATGTCTCTCCTGACATTATAAACTACTGCAAGGTCGCGCCTCAGCTTCATACCCGATCCCAAATGAACCAACCGATTTCCCGCTCATCCCAACCCCACGCAATCCCAATTAATCCAAATACATTCGCATTAACTCCTGCTCTACAGAGGCCCAGTGGAGTCAAACCATTTCCCACTCACTCCCACTCTATAGAAAGCCAATCGAAACCTTTCCATTCACTCCATACAGCTATGGAGTCACACAGCACGTAAACAGACCCTTCGACCGAACATAATCCCAAACCAAACTAATCCTTCCTGCCTGCACTTAGCCCATATCCCTCCAAACATTTCTTCTTTATTGTGGTTCTGTTCGCCGAGCTGGGAATTTGTGTTGCAGACGTTTCGTCCCCTGTCCAGGTGACATCCTCTGGGAGCCTCCTCTGAAGCGCTTCGTCCGGCAACTCATGTCAAGAAACTCATGTTGCTTGTCATCTGCGTGTGTGGCTACTAGGGATAGCTGGTCGTGTCGTTTCGTGGCTAGTTGGTGTTCATGGATGCGGATCGTTAGCTGTCTTCCTTAGCTATCCTTAGTAGCCACACACGTGGATGACAAGCAACATGAGTTCGACTGGGACAACACTACTATTATAGGACAACCCAACAGAGAACAGCCAGGGAATTCCTGGAGGTATGGCACTCATCCACAGATTCAATCAATAAGCACATCGACCTGGACCCAATATACCGGCCACTAAAGCGGACAGCTGGAACTGACAACTGGAAGCGGCAGGGACAGGCCACTATAAATTCCGGAGGAAACACCACAGAAGCGCTTCACAGGAGGCTCCCAAGCACTGAGGATGTCACCTAGACAGGGGACGAAACGTTTGCAACACAAATTCCCAGCCCGGCGAACAGAACCACAGCAACGAGCACCCGAGCTACAAATCTTCTCCCAAACTTTGAATTTCTTCTTTATGGACGGAGCCAATGTCTTTCGAATTCTGTCCACATCCGCCACTTCCTCGGGAAGTTCATCCCACACTCGAAACCCCGTCTGTTCAAAAGAAATGTTGTCCCTCATATATTTTTTTAGAATCTCTCCCCTCACCCTCCTGTCCCTCAGTGCAATTCCCCATCCTAGGGGGAAAAGAAACACCTCACCTTAAACTTCAACTTGATTCACTCAAAACCCTTTCACTTTATTCCCAGTGGAACTAAGCTCTTGCCCATTCATTGCCCCTTTGGGACTCTACACAATTCCCGTTCAATCCTAATCTGCACATTCCAAATGGACACTAAACCTGCTTCGTATTGAGTCCCATTGACACAACTGAATGAATTCATGCACCTTCCCATTCATTCCCACAATGCCAATTGAACCACTTCTCCCACTCTACAGAGTGCCAATGGACACACAACCTTTCCCAGGCACAGTTGCTCCAGAAGATGGCGGCACGGTGGCACAGTGGTTAACACTGCTGCCTCACAGCGCCAGAGACCCGGGTTCAATTCCCGACTCAGGCGACTGACTGTGTGGAGTTTGCACGTTCTCCCCGTGTCTGCGTGGGTT
>NC_057758.1:259623-277642 GCF_004010195.1 Chiloscyllium plagiosum
GGGTGGGTTACGCCCCGACCGGGTCGGTGTGGACGTGTTGGGCCGAAGGGCCTGTTTCCACACTGTGATGTATTCTAAAAAAAAATCTCAAAGGACCCGAGCCTTTCTCATCCACTCACTGCACTACGTCATCGCGACTCATTCAAATACCTTCCCAACCTGACACAATCCCAATAGCAACAAACATTTGCCCGTTCACTCCCAATCTGCCCCATCCCATTGGACACAAAAGCTCAACCATTCACTCGACTCCCAAAGGAAACAAACTCTGTCCTATTCATTCCCACTCTTGACAATCCCAATGGACACAAATCACTTCCTTTTCCCACCCGCTCTATACTTTCCCCAATGGACCCAAACCCCTTCCCATTCACTCCCACACTTCACAATCCCAGTAAATGCTGAACTCTTCCCTTGCGATCCCATCTTGCACAATCCCAAATTACACAATACCTTCCCAGCCAATTCCATTTCACACACTATTAGTGGGCACGAAATCCAGCCCCCTCACTTTCAATCTACAAACTTTCAAAAACTCTTCCTATTTATTTCACTCTTTCAAGTCCCAATAAATCCAAACCCCCTCCCGACCACTCCTATTCTTCGGACTTAAGCCATTCTGGAATCTACACTATATAGCTGTCCTTCTTCCCAAACTAAGCTATTCCAAAACAATTCTGAATTAGTGGTAGATCAGAAAATGAAACAAGCTTCGCTGACATGCAGATAGCCTCGTTTAATTACAATATTTATGGTGAGCTGCATAGTTTAAAGAACCATTTGTAGATGACATTTAAAGTTTAAACAGTGAAGTTTTGACGCATGGTGGCTCAGTGGTTAGCACTGCTGCCTCGCATCACCAGGGTCCCAGGTTCGATTCCAGCCTTGGGTGACTGTCTGTGTGGAGTTTGCACTTTCTCCCCATGTCTGTGGGGGTTTTCTCCAACAGTCCAAAGGTGTGCAGGTTAGGTAAATTGGACATGCTACATTGCCATAATGTTAGGTGCATTAGTCAGAGGGAAATGGGTTGGGGTGGGTTACTCTTTGGAGGGCTGGTTGGGCTGAAGGGCCTGTTTCCACACTGTAGGGAATTTAATCTAATCTAATCCCAATGGTCCCAAAACACTTCCCATTCACTTGCTCTTAATGCGATCGCAATGGACCCAAACCCCTTCCCGTTCACTCCCACCCTGCACAATCCCAATAGGTCTTCCCGTTCACTCCCACCCTGCACAATCCCAATAGGTCCCAACCCCTTCCCGTTCACTCCCACCTTACACAATCCCAAAGGGTCCCAACCCCTTCCAGTTCACTCCCACTTTACGCAATCCCAATGGACTGTTCACATCCACTCTACACAATCCCAGAGACCCCCAACCCCTTCCCATTCTCTCCCACTCTCCACAATTCCAATGGGCCTAACCCCCTTCCCATTCTCTCCCGCACTGCATGATTCCAATCGACACAAATCCCGCCCAGTTCACTCGCACTCTACACAATCCCATTGGAACCAGATCCCTTCCCATTGACTCCAAGAATTCGCAATCCCAATGAGTGCCATTCACTTCCTATGTACTCCCACTCTTCACAATCCAAATGGGGTATGAAACCTAATTGGTCACTGTCCCCACAATCTTCACGGACATAAATAACTCCCATTTGCCACTCTATATCACCCTGAAGGACGCTAAAACCCTTGCCCCTTTAATCCAACTCTTCATGTTCATTCCACTCTATTCAATCCAATAACAACTGTAAAATGCCTTGAAATTCTATAAAGCTATCTTTACTTTTTTTAAAAAAAAAGTACGTACGCAGGGCAATCATGGTTAATTACTGTTGTTGATATATGTTTGCTATACTAGCAGATTTCTGATCTGATATGGTAAGAAACAATGTGGTGTAAGTTCACCCCTTTTTCTAAAAACTTTGAAAATCAAATAAGTCCATCCATCTCCGTTTTAATGTTAAGTCTGATAGGGTCGTGGAAATCTGTGCATAAATCCATAAGGAAGCCTGAATTACATTTGAGACAGTGCTAATGAGAATCTCATAAACCTTATCAGGTCTTAACAACCCCTAGCTCTTCCACTGCGGTGGTTCAGTGGTTAGCACTGCTGCCTCAGAGCGCCAGGGACCCAGGTTCGACCCCAGCCTCGGGTGACTGTCTGTGTTGGTTTCCTCCCACACTCCAAAGGTGTGCAAATTAGGCCCATGGTGATAGGTGCACCAGTAGGTAAGTGGGTTAATCTTTGGAGGGTGGGGTGTGGACTTGTAGGGAATCAATTTGAATTATGGAAAGCTCACAAAAAATTGCTGGTTTGCGGGTGCAGCAGGTAATTAAGAAGGCAAAATGAGTGTCGTCCTCCATCCGTAAAGAGATGCAGTTTGGAACAAGGGAGCTATTCTGAAGCTGCCTAGCGTGCTGGAAATGCCACACCTGGAGTCCTGTGTGCAGTTTTGCCCTCCCTTACTTGAGAAAGGATGTACTTGCAATGGAGGGAGTGCAGAGGAGGTTCATAAAGTTAGTTCCATAGTTGAACGGGTTGGCTTATGAGGAGAGATTGAGTAGACTGGGATTTCACTCTTTGGAATTCAGGTGAATGAAGAGGGCTCGTACAGATACATAGGAAATGATGAAGGGAATAAATCAATCCATTGGCGTCGCTACTCAATGCCACCTTTCCAGCGCTGTTTAGTGCGTGTTCTATTTGCTGTAATATTGCATTCATTTCTTACATTGTTAGGTAATTCATACAATAGTCAGCAACACGATTACTACAAGTCAACCTCTCTGACACCACTTACTGTTATTAGTATAGAGTCCAGTTCCCTCAGACAGTGAAGTGTTGAGATTTTTTTTTAAAATAAAACCCATTTCTAAACGAATAAAAACATTTACTCTTACAGTGCATCTCCGCCTCGCACTCCCTCAAAATTGCTCTACCCCTCTTTAGTTCCCTTCTGCACTCATGGCATTGAACGAATTCCCTTTATCTCGTCCACTTTCTCCACCCTTCTACTGGATATTTTACAATCGGTGCAATCTCCTTTTTTTTTAGAAAAAAAACACCTTGTTGCTGTTGACTGAGCTCTCGTTTCCTTTGCTGTGCTGTCAGCATAATGGTCAGAAACGTGGTAGGGTGAGATTTCTTTTTAATCTGACAGTTACAACTGCTGGAACAAAACGTTAGCGCGGCCACACTTGGAATATTGCGTACAGTTCCGGTCACCCCATTACAGGAAGGATATGGAAGCATTGGAAAAGGTGCAGAGGAGATTTACCAGGACGTTGCCTGGTCTGGAGGGAAGGTCTTACGAGGAAAGGCTGAGAGACTTGGTCTGTTCTCATTGGAAAGAAGGCGGCTAAGAGGGGATTTGATAGAGACATGCAAGATGATCAGAGGATTAGATAGCGTGGACGGTGAAAGTCTTTTTCCTAGGATGATTACTTTAGCATGTACGAGGAGGCATAACTACAAATTGAGGGGTGATCGATTTAAGACAGATGTCAGAAGCAGGTTCTTTACACAGAGTGGTAAGGGCGTGGAATGCCCTACCTGCTAATGTAGTCAACTCAGCCACATTAGGGAGATTTAAGCAATCCTTAGAAAAGCACATGGATGATTTTGGGATCGTGTCGGGGGACGAGCTGAGAATAGTTCACAGGTCGGCGCAACATCGAGTGCCGAAGGACCTGTTCTGTGCTGTACTGTTCTATGTTCTGTGTTCTATGTTCTATAATTAATTAATTAATTTTGTCCCAAATTATAAACTCAAAAAGCTTCCACACCAGCAAACTAAAACTGCCTGACTAGCCTGCAGTTGCTGGACCTATCTTTACATCTTTTTTGGAACAAGGGTGTAACAACTTGCTATTCTGATGAAGAATCATCTCAACTTGAAACTTTAGCTTGCTTTCTCCCCATGGAAGACAAGCAGGAGGTGGAAGAACACAGCAGGCTAGGCAGCATCAGGAGGTAAAAAAGTCAATATTTCGGGTGTAACCCTTTGACTTCTCCACTTCCTGATGCTGCCTGGCTTGCTGTGATCTTCCACCTCCTACTAGTCTACCATGGAGTCCAGCAATGCAGTTTTTTCTCTCTGTAGATGCTGCCTGACATGCTGTGATCTCCAGCACTTTTTGTTTTCAATTCTGGTATTACCTCCTTTATGTAAGGAAGATTCAAAAATTAAATCAGTACCTCAGCAATTTTCACTTTCACTACCTGTGGTTGCACCACATTTTAGTGTGGTGACTTATCAACTTTAAGGACAGCCAGCATACACAAAGTTTCCTCCTTTAAAACTGTAAAGGGTTCAAGGGCAGAGGAGCGGGAAGTGGAGGAGATGTGGTGGAGAGCATCGTCAACCACGTCTATGGGGAAATTGCAGTCTTTGAAGAAGGAGGCCATCTGGGTTGTTCGGTATTGGAATTGGTCCTCCTGGGAGCAGATGTGGCGGAGGCGAAGGAATTGGGAATATGGGAGGCATTTTTACAGGGGGCAGGGTGGGAGGAGGTGTAATCTAGGCAGCTGTGGGAGTCGGTTGGTTTATAGTAGATGTCCGCGTTGAGTCGGTCGCCCGAGATAGAAATGGAGAGGTTAAGGAAGGGGAGGGAGGAGTCTGAGACGGTCCAGGTAAATTTGAGGTCGGGGTGGAAGGTGTTAGTAACCGCCCCTGGAGGTGCAACAGTTCATCCACTTTACTAAGGGGGTGGTACGTGTGTGGAATGAGCTGCCAGAGGATGTGGTGGAGGCTGGTACAATTGCAACATTTAAGAGGCATTTGGATGGGTGTATGAATAGGAAGGGTTTGGAGGGATATGGGATGGGTGCTGGCAGGTTGGGACTAAATTGGGTTGGGATATCTGGTCGGCATGGACGGGTTGGACCGAAGGGTCTGTTTCCGTGCTGTACATCTCTATGACTCTAAGTGATTTTATGATGAACGGATCATGAACATAATTTCGGTCACCACCACAGTGCGCTATAGGATTACCAATCAGTGCATCAAAAGATTTGATTTATATGGTTGTCACATGTACCTGAGTAAGTGAAAAGTTCTGTTTTGCGAGCAGTTTGGGCAAATCATACTACGCAAAGATCAAACAGAGAGAAGTTGCTCAAACAGCATTTGATTTGAAACTTTTTTTTAGATTAGATTACTTACAGTGTGGAAACAGGCCCTTCGGCCCAACAAGTCCACATCGACCCGCTGATGCGCAACCAACCCAGACCCATTCCCCCTACACCTAACGCTACGGGCAATTTAGCACGGCCAATTCACCTAACCTGCACATTTTTGGACTGTGGGAGGAAACCGGAGCACCCGGAGGAAACCCACGCAGACACGGGGAGAACGTGCAAACTCCACACAGTCAGTCGCCTGAGGCGGGAATTGAACCCGGGTCTCTGGCGCTGCGAGGCAGCAGTGCTAACCACCGTGCCACCGTGCCGCCCACTTTCAGTGGGCATCACTTTCAGTGGGCAATTTCAAGGGAACATAAAAGGAAGATCTTCTTTGAGAACAACCTAAAGGAACCAGCATCTATAGTAGCTGATCCATTTACTGGGTTTATGTACTGGTCAGACTGGGGTGAGCCAGCCAAGATAGAAAAAAAAAACTTGAGAATCCATCCAGAGGTCTGACAGCAGTTGAGATGTTCTCGAAACTGTGGCGCGTTTTCTGCCCGAGGGAAGAGATTGAAAGACAGTATAACTGGGGTGGGAGGGGTCTTAGATGACGATTGAGGTGCCATCCCAAGGCAGCAGACTCAGTGGATGAAAGGTTGGCTTTTGCAATGGCCTGGGCTGCATTCACAACTCTCTGTCGTTTCTTACACTCCTGGGCAGAGCCATACCAATCTGAGACATACCCGAATAGAGTAGAATTTTTTTTTTTTGAGATTCGATTCCCTACGGTGTGGAAACAGGCCCTTCAGCCCAACCAGTCCACACCGAACCTCCGAAGAGTGACCCACCCAGACCCATTTCCCTCTGACTAATGCACCTAACACTACGGGCAATTTAGCGCGGCCAATTCACCTGACCCGCGCATCTTTGGACGGTGGGAGGAAACCGGAGCACCCGGAGGAAACCTACGCAGACACGGGGAGGATGCGCAAACACCACACAGGCAGTCGCCCAAGGCTGGGGTCGAACCTGGGACCCTGGTGCTGTGAGGCAGCAGTGCTAACCACTGAGCCATCACGCCACGCCACATGCTCGGCAGAGGCGCAGTTGTGCATTCTTACCGGGACAGGTTGTCAGCATCAGAAACCTATCCTCAAAAGTAATCACTCAGCACCCAATGAGCCTCTGGTGAGTTGCATTAGCAAGAGATCGAGTAGTGATCTCAGGCCTGTGTTTGATTACCGGATCTCGGGGGGGAGCAGTAAGGATCTAAAGATTGGCTTCAGGTCAGAGGAATAGATTCCTTAATCAAAGGAGACAGTGAGATCTGCAGATGCTGGAAATCCGAGTTGAGAGTGCTGGAAAAGCACAGCAGGTCAGGCAGCATTCAAAGAGCAGGAAAATAGACGTCTCAGGGCTCTGGCCCGAAATGTTGGCTTTCCTGCTCCTCGGGTGCTGCCTGACCTGTTGTGCTTTTCCAACAACACACTCTCAATGTATGAATCAAAGGGTTAATGACAGGTTTGACTGTGAAACCTCATTAGATCGATAGCTCACTAACCTTTGTTATGAAAGGTGTGGAGGAGTGCTGAGAGACTTTAAGAGAGTTGAAGGAGTGAGCAAGCTCACACAGTACTGGATAATTTGAAATACATCATTTGGTCGAACAGCTAGATTAGCTGGGTTGCCTGGAGACAAAAACAAACGCGAATTCGGCCAATCAGGTTAAATTATACCCCAAGATATCAAAGTCCAATCAAGTTTGAATTCGGTAATTTAACAATATCAAAACCAATGAAATGACCCGATGTTTTGGGGGTATAAAACCGGGGGAGAAAAATTGAACGGTTGAGGGAGAACTGCCAACATATGCAAACAGCTCACTGAATAACTCTCTTAAAGGTACCTTTATCTATCAATGACTTGTGAAACAGAAGTCCCTAAGAAGGAGAAAGGAAGACAGAGGAAGATACACAGTGATGATTCGACAGCTGGCTGGTTTTGGAAATTTGATTTTGTTTTTGGTAAATCTTAATGGGGGGGTATATCAGACCAGTATTGCAGAAGGAGAAGGTAAAATATAGGTTAGAGAAAGGACTGGTAAATATTTGTTAGTTAATTATTTTCAGTTAGACTTTCTTATTCATTTTTACTTCAAATATTGACTTCTGGGATAGTTCTTGGCCTCTCGAATTTTCACAGATGACCGCACGTGGTAAATCTTTTCTGTGCTGTGGATTTAAATTAGCGGGGGGAGGGGACTTACCCAGTGTAGTAACACATTCACCATCGAAACTGACAGAGAGTGACCGCCTTATTTAAAAATGTTTCCAACAACAAAAGCACACAACCAATAAAATTAACGCTTGAGAAAGGACCGCTTGGAAAAATCAGATTCCATTATTCTGATGCACTAGCCTTAACATCAAAGCATCTAGATTACTAGAATCATAGAGTTACAGGGTTGCACAATATGGAAACAGACCCTTCAGTCCAGCTCATCCATGATGAACAGATATCCTAAATTAATCTAGTCCCTAGTTTGTGCGAAGATTTGTAGCTCGGGTGCTCGTTGTTGTGGTTCTGTTCGCCGAGCTGGAAGTTTTTGTTGCAAACGTTTCGTCCCCTGGCTAGGCGACATCATCAGTGCTTGGGATTTGCCAGCTCTTGGCTCATACCCCTCTAAACTATTTATGACCCATCCAGATGCCTTTGAAACGTTGTCATTGTACCAGCCTCCATTACTTCCTCTGGCGGCTTATTCCATACACGCACCATCCTCTGCATGAAAACGTTACACCTCAGCTCCCTTTTAACCCTTTCCCCTTCTCACCGTAAACCTATGCCCCTCTATTTCTGAACACCACCCATCTGAGGAAACGACCTTGTCTATTTCATCCTACCCATGTCCCTCATGATTTTACAAACCTTCATAAGGTCATCCCTCAACCTCTGACGCTCCAGGGAAAAGGCCTCCGTCTATTCGGCCTCTCCTCACAGCTCAAAACCTTCAGACCTGGCAACATCCTTCTCAATCTTTTCTGAACCTTTTCCAGTTTCGCGACATTTTTCCTGTAGCAGGGAGACCAGAATTGAACGCAGCATTCCAAATGTGGCCTAACCAATGTCCCAACTTGACCTCCCAGCTCCAATACTCAACACACTGAATAATAAAGGCAAGCATACCAAACGCCTTCTTCACCACCCCATCTACCTGCGATTTCACTTTCAAGGAACAGTGAACCTGCATTCCAAGGTCATTTCATCCCATTCTGAATAACCTCAAAGATTTTTTCTCTATTACTTGAAAGATTACTCCAAACATCTTTCCCTTAACCTTAGAAAGTAATTTCTTTCTAATTTCTGCCCAATTCACTTCTCACTTAATGACGACTTAGGCACATTTAACAACTAGCATTTATGTAACTTTCTCAACTAACCTGAAAGATGGCGTCGGAGAAGGACCATCGAAAAATTCCAATGGACCCAAACACCTTCCCAATATAGATAATCCCACTGGTGACAAAGCAAATCCGTTTCAAAATGGTCTGTATGCAATTCCAAAAGATCCAAACTGTTCCCATTCACACCTTCGTACAATTCCAATGGGCACAAACCTCGTGATTGTAATGGTCCACACTCCTGTACCCTTCACTCCCAATGACCCAACCCATTTCCATTACACTCTCCCTCTACATAACCCCAACGAAGTCACTTTGCCTTCACTCTCAGTGTGTACAATCCCAATTGACACTGACCCCCTTCCCCAATTCTCTCCCGCTCTGCACAATCGCAAAGGCCACAAAGATATCCCATTCAACACAAATCAACACAACACCAATCGAACCCAAACACATTCTACTCTGCACCATCCGAAGGGACCCAAACTTCTTCCCAATCGCTCCAACTCTGCACAATCACAATGGCCCCAAACAGCTTCCCATTCATTACCAATTCACAGAATCCCAATGGCCCCAAACATGTTCCCATTCAGTACCAATCGACATAATCCCGATGGACCCACATTCCTTCCCATTCATTACCACTCTGCAAAATCTCAATGGACCCAAAACACTGCCCATTCATTACCAATCTGCACAGTCCCGATGGTCCCAATCCACATGCACTACCACTCTACAGTCCCAGTGGACCCCAACCACTTCATATTCACCTCCAGACAACACAATCCCAATCAACTGCAAACGTCTTCCAGTTCACTCCCACTCTTGTCAGTTGAACCCAAAACCGTTCCAATTATGCTCCCACTCTACGCAATCCAAAGGGACCAAACCCCATCTCCTTCACTCTCATTCTACACAATAAAAATCAACCCAATACTTTCCCATTCACTTCCACTCTGCCCAACCCCAATGGACCAAAACCTCTTCCTCTTCACTCCCTTTCTGCTCAATACCAATAGACTCAAATCTATTCCCAGTAATTCCCACTGTACATACTCCCAATGGAGCCAAACCCCTTCCCCTTTGCTCCCACTATAGACAGTTCCAATCGATCTAAACCCCTTACCGCTCACTCCAACTCTACACCATCAAAGTAAACCATTCTACAAATACACAATGGTCAGTAGACCTATCTCGTTCACGCTTACCCTACACAATCCCAATTGACCCAAACCCCTCCCTGTTCACTCCCACTGTACATAATCCCAAGTACTCCCAATCGCCACGATCCTCGTGGACCTAACGTTTTCCCAATCACTACACAGTCACCCTAAACATAATTCCAGTTGATCCAATCCACTTCCCATGCAGGTTTCCACTACACAATCCCAAAGGGCCCAGCTTTGATCCCATTCTCTCATCCCACCCATTAAATCGCATTCCCGTTGATGCTCCCCCTACCCGTTTGTTCATTTGCTCAGTTCGTGAGTGACTTTCGCCTGTATTGGAGGAGGCAGGATATCGAACAATTGACGGAAATCATCATTCTGTCATGGGGAGGATGGACAGGAAAGAGTCGAGAAAGCTGTTGTCTAAAAGGCATAAGTATTGCCAATTCATCCTCATTTTGCACAATCCCAATTCACTCAAACGGCTTCCCTTTTACTGTCACTCGACACACTCCCAAAGAACTCCTAGCTCCTTCCCATTCACTACAATTCTACGCAACCCCATGTACTCAAACCACTTACCATTCAGTCCCGATCCACACAGTTCCAATGGGCCCAAATACTTTCCCATTCTCTCCCGCTCTACACAATCCAAATGGACCCAAATGCCTTCTCGTTCACGCCAACTCTATGCAATCCCAGTTGACCCAAACCCCATCCCATTCACTACCATTCTACACAATCCCAATGGATACAAACCCACTTCCCATTCAGCTCTGATCTGCACACTTCCAAAGGAAACAAACACTCTCCCACTCTGCATAATCCCAATGGATCCAGCCCCCTTCCTGTTCACTCCCACTCTACATAATCCCGATGGACACTAAACCCCTTCCCAATCTGCACACTCCAACGAACCCCAGACCCCTTCCTATTCATTAACGCGCTGTATAATCCCAGTGGATATATCTTCGCATTCATTCCTAAACTACACAATCCCAATCAACCACAAAACACTTCCACTTTACTCCCACTCTTTATCAGTGCCAATGAAACCCCAAATCATTCGCATTCACTCCTCCTCTATACAATTGCAACTGAACACAAATCCTTGTCCATTCACTCCCCCACTTTACACAATGTGAATGAATCCAAATACCTTACTGTTCATTCCCACTCAATACAAGACCCAATCGACCCAAAACACTGCCCATCCATTCCAACTCTGAAGAATCCCATTGGGCACATACCACTTGCCATTCGCTCCCACTCTACACAATCTGAATGGACATAAAAGCTTCTCATTAACTTTCATTCTCACACAAGCCCTTCCTGTTCACTCCCACTCTACGTGATCCAAATGGATGCCAAATTTCTTCCTATTCACTCTCACTGTATACAAACTCAAAGGACCTGATAGGATACCTTGTGAGCAGGATGGACTATGTGTGGAACTGCAGGACATGGGGGAGATACTGAACGAGTATTTTGCATCGGTGTTTGCTGTGGAGAAGGACATGGAAGATATAGTCTGTGGAGAAATAGATGGTGACATCTTGAAAATGTGCCTATTACAGAGGAGGAGCTGTTGGATGTCTTGAAATGCATAAAGGTGGGTAAATCCCCAGGGCCTGATCAAGTGTGTCCTAGAACTCTGTGGGAAGCTAGGGACGTGATTGCTGGGCGCCTTGCTGAGATAATTGTATCATCGATAGTCACAGCTGAGATGCTGGAAGACTGGAGATTGGCTAACATGGTACCACTATTTAAGAAAGGACTTTCCAGGGAAATATAGACCAGTGAGCCTGACATCGGTGGTGGGCAAGTTATTGGAGGGAATCCTGAGGGACAGGATGTACATGCATTTGGAAAGGCAAGGACTGATTAGGGATAGTCAGCATGGATTTGTGCGTGGGAAATCATGTCTCACAAACTTGATTGAGTTTTGGGAAGAAGTAACAAAGAGGATTGATGAGGGCAGAGCGGTAGATGTGATCTACATGGACTTCAGTAAGGCATTCGACAAGGTTCCCCATGGGAAACTGATGAGCAAGGTTAGATCTCATGGAATACAGGGAGAACTAGCCATTTGGATACAGAACTGGCTCAAAGGTAGAAGACAGAGGGTGGTGGTGGAGGGTTGTTTTTCAGACTGGAGGCCTGTGACCAGTGGAGTGCCACAAGGATCGATGCTGGGTCCACTACCTTTCGTCATTTATACAAATTATTTGGATGTGACCATAGGAGGCATAATTAGTAAGTTTGCAGATGACACCAGGAATGGAGTTATACTGATCAGCTAAGAGGGTTACCTCAGATTACAACAGGATCTTGATCAGATAGTGCCAATGGACTGAGAAGTGGCAGATGGAGTTTAATTCAGATAAATGTGAGGTGCTGCATTTTAGGAAAGCAAATCTTAGCAGGACTTATACACTTAATGGTAAGGTCCTGGGGAGTGTTGCTGAGCAAAGAGACCTTGGACTGCAGGTTAATAGCTCCTTGAAAGTAGAGTCACAGGTAGATAGAATAGTGAAGAAGGTGTTTAGTATGCTTTCCTTTATTGGTCAGAGCATTGAGTATACGAGTTGGAAGGCCATATTGCAGCTGTACAGGACATTGGTTAGGCTACTTTTGGAATATTCCTGGTCTTGGAAGGACGCTGTGAAACTTGAAAAGATTCAGAAAATATTTACAAGGATGTTGCCAATGTTGGACAATCTGAGTTATAGGGAAAGATTGAATAGGCTGGGGCTGTTTTCCCTGGAGCGTCGGAGGCTGAGGGGTGACCCTAGAGCAGTTTATAAAATCATGAGGGGCATGGATAGGGTAAATAGAGAAGGTATTTTCCCTGGGGTGGGGGAATCCAGAACTAGACAGCAAAGGTTTAGGGAGAGAGGGTAATGATATAAAAGAGTCCTAAGGGGCAATGTTTTCACGCAGAGAGTGGTACATGTATGTAGAATGAGCTGCCAGAGAAAATGATGGAGGCTGGCACAATTATGTCTTTTAAAAGGCAGAGGGATACAGCCAAGTGCTGACAAATGGGACCAGATTAGGTCAGGATATCTGGTCGGCATGGTCAAGAAGGGTCTGTTTCCATCCTGTGCATCTCTGTGACTGTCTGATACCGCCACTCTGCACAATTCCAGTGGATACAAATTCCTTCCTATTCGCTCCTGCTCTACACAATCCCCGACGAGCCTAAACCTATTCCCATTCACTCTTCGCAATGCCGAAAGGACCCCATAAGCTGTCCCGTTCATTCCCTCTCTGCACAATGCCAATGGGCACATATCCTTTCGCTTTCATTCTTACTCGACTCAATCCCCATGGAGCCCAAAGCACTTTCTGCTCACTCCCCGCTCTACACAATTCTGATGGATCAAAACCAATTCCCATTCAGTCCCGATCTACACAATCCCAATGGAGCTGAAAATGTGTTGCTGGAAAAGCGCAGCAGGTCAGTCAGCATCCAAGGAACAGGAGAATCGACGTTTCGGGCATAAGCCCTTCTTCAGGAAGGGCATAAGCCCTTCTTCAGGAAAAAGGGCTTATGCCCTTCCTGAAGAAGGGCTTATGCCCGAAACGTCGATTCTCCTGTTCCCTGGATGCTGCCTGACCTGCTGCGCTTTTCCGGCAACACATTTTCAGCTCTGATCTCCAGCATCTGCAGACCTCACTTTCTCCACAATCCCAATGGACCCAAAGCCCGCCCCGCTCACTGACACTCTGCACAGTACCAAACCACTTCCCGTTCACTCCCGCTCTGGATTATCCCAAAGGATCTAAACATGCTCCACACACCACTCACACTCTGAACAATCCCACTGGGGAAAAACACGTTCCGACTTATTGCATTTCTATGCAATTCCAATGGGGAGCCGGGCGACCTAACCATGCTGCGTGATCAGAAGGGATCAAAATCCCTTCCTGTTCACACCCACTCTAGTTAGCACTGCTGCCTCACAGCGCCAGAGACCCGGGTTCAATTCCCGACTCAGGCGACTGACTGTGTGGAGTTTGCACATTCTCCCCGTGTCTGCGTGGGTTTCCTCCGGGTACTCCGGTTTCCTCCCACAGTCCAAAGATGTGCAGGTGAGGTGAATTGACCATGCTAAATTGCCCGTAGTGTTAGGAAAAGGCGTAAATATAGGGGAATGGGTGGGTTGCGCTTTGGCGGGTCGGTGTGGACTTGTTGGGCCGAAGGGCCTGTTTCCACACTGTAAGTAATCTAATCAAAAATAGAATAGCCTTTATTATCACGTTCACTCAATGAGTGCAGTGATAAGTTTGCTCTGTCGCCTCTCGGCACCACCTTAGTTACAGCTACTTTAATTGCTGTTACTGAAAAGGTAAGTAAGCCCCGCAATAGAGTTGTGAAAGCCAAGAATGATAATAATAATAATGTGACTGTGAAGAACTTAAGTTCAAGAAGTTCTCGCCCTTTTTTTTTAAACACGAGTCCATGTCGAAAGGTGTGGTGCTGGAAAAGCACAGCAGGTCAGGCAGCATCCAAGGAGCAAGAGAGTCGTGCATCAGGTTAAACCTTTCCCGAGTACTCCTTGAGTGCACGTGCCAATAAAGGCCATTGGATTCTAGAGAGAGTGTGAACGGGAAGGGGTTTGGATCCATTCAGATTGTGCAGCGTGAGTAGGGCTTTGAGTCCATTGGGATTGAGTCCATGAGTGGCTTCAGAACACAAGGTAACGCTGCCTCCGCGTGCTTCCCAATGCTCCCACTGCGGCTGCTCCAGCATCCTGTCCACGCTCCCTCTGCTTCATGTTCCGGGACTATCCCAGTGGATGCAAACATGTTCCAGTTCACGCACCCGCTGATCGATCCAACTGGGCTAGAGCCCATTCCTATTTCTATACAATTCTAATGGATTTAACTCTCTATGCACGCTATGCAACCTGAGTGAATGAAAACCACTTCCCATTCACTCAAGCTCTACATAATCCCAATGGACCCCAAACCTCCCCACTCCCACAATGCCAATGGATAGAAAAAGCTTTCTCATGCACAGCCATTCTATACAATCTCAAAGGCTTTGATATTTATTTCTAATCTGCACAATCAGAACGGATTCAAACCCCATCCTTTACTCAATCCCAACTAAGAGGAACCCCTTTCGTTAGTGCTATTTCAACACCATCTCCATGGACCTTTCCCACTCTACACAACCCCAATGGACCCAAACTGTTTCCAATTGTCTCCCACTCTACACTAACCCAATGGATCCAAACCCCTTCCCATTTACTCTCAATCTACATACTCCCAATAGACACAAAGACTTTCCCAATCACTCCTCATCTACAGAAACACAATGAGCCCAACCCCTTCCCGTACACTCCCACGAGCACATTTGCAGTGGCCCCAAACCCTTCCCGTTCACTCCAATTCTACACAATCTCTATGTACCCAAACCATTACCATTCCTAATGAACCCAAACCTCTTCCCATTCACTCCCACTCTTCACATTCCCAATTAATGCAAACCCGTTCCCATTCCCTTCCATTCAATGCAATCCCAATAGACCCAAACCCCTTCCGATTCAGTCACCATCTGCACAAACCTAACATGTGCAAACCCCTTCCCATTTATTCCAAGTCTACCAAATTCCAATGGACCCCAAGACCCTTCACATTAACTCTCTCTCTCTACACAATCCTAATAGACATCAAACCCCTTCACTTTCCCTCCCACTTTACACAATGTCAATCAACTACAAACGTCTTCAGGTTCACACCCACACTTGCCAATACCAATGGAAACCAAACTCGGTCCCGTTGACTCCCATCCTACACAATCCCTAAGGGGCCAAATCCTTTACCTTTCGCTCCTGCTCTACAACATCCCAATGGGAACAAACCACTTCCCATTGAAACCACCTTTGCACAATCACACTGCATGAGACTGCTTCACATTCACTCCCGATCCGCACAATCCCATTGCAACTAAGCAATCCCTGTTCACTAACAAACTATGCAATCCAAGCATAGCCAAAGTCTTCCAAGCCGCTTCCAGTCTGCGTAATACCATCGTACCAAACCCCATTCCCATTCCCTCACACTGCACAATTCCAGTGGACCCATCTCACTTCCCATTCACTCCTGCTCTACACACTCCAAATTGACCCAAACTGCTTCCCAGTCACTTCGCCTCTACAAATTCCCAATGGTTCCAAATCCCTTCCAAATCATTCCAACTTTATACGATCCCAATGGACCTCAAAACTCTTCCCATTCACTCCCACTGTGCATAATACCAGTCGACCCAAACCCCTTCCCGTTCACTCCCGCATTACACCATCCCAATGGACCAAACCCCTTCCCGTTCACTCCCACTCTACACAATCCCAATGAACCACAAACCCCTTCCCATTCACTACCTATCAACACATTCCCAATGGAAACAACCTCCTACCCATTCACTCCCACTCTACACAATCCCAATGGGCCCAACCCACTTCCCGTTCACTCCCGCTCTACATAATCCCAATGGACCTCAAACCCCTTCCCATTCACTCCCTATCTACACATTCGCAATGGAAACAACCTCCGACCCATTCACGCACACTCTACACAATCCCAATGGAAAACAAACCACTTCCATTCACTCCCGCTTTGTAAAATCTCACCAGCTGAAACCACTTCACATTCAGTCCTGCTCCACACGCTCCTATTGCAGCTAAACTACTCCCCATTCACTCCCAAACCATGCAATCGAAATGTAGCCGAACGCCTCCAGGTTCACTTCAAATCTACACAGTACCATTGGGTCAAACGCCATTCCTATTCCCCCACACTCTGCACAATCCAACAGATCCATCTCACCTACCATTCACTCCTACAGTACACACTCCAAGTTAACTCAAACCATTTCTTACTTACGACCTCTCTACAATATCCCAATGGACTCAAAACTCTTCCAATCCACTCCCAATCTACATAATGCCAATGGACTCAAATTGCTTCCCATTCAGTACCACGCTACATAATCCCATTCCCTACTGCTCTACACAATCCCAACAGGAGCGCATCCCTTCCCATTCACTCCCACTCTACGAAATCCCAATGGACACAAACCTCTTCCAATTCACTAACACTCTGCATAATCCCACTGGATCTAAACCACTTCCCATTCACTACTACCCTGTACATTCCCTTCTTTGTCTACCACTCTACAGAACCCCTTCTGATTCACTCCCACTCTACATAATCCCAATCAACCCAACCCGCTTCCCATTTACTCCCACTCGACACTATCCCAAATGATGTAAACATGCACCAGTTCACCACACAATTGAACAATCTCACCAGGCCAGAGCCCATTTGTATGCAATACCAGTGAACTCAAAACTCTCCCCACATTACGCAATATGAATGCATCAAAACCACTATCCACTTAGTACAATGCTACACAATCCCAATGGACTGCAACACCCTCCTCTACACTGCCACAACGCCATTGGATACAACAACACAGCCAATCTACACAATCTCAAAGATTTAAAATGTTTTACCATTTATGTCCAATCTGAGTGGACCCAAACCCCATTCCATTCATTTCTACTCTACACAATCCCAGTTCAGAGAAATTCCTTATCCTTATCACCAACTCTACACCATCATCATGGACCTAAACCCCTTCTGACTCACTCCCACTCTACACAATCCCAACGAACCCAAAGCCCCTTCCCATTCACTCTCAATCTACACACTCCCAATGGGTGCAATTCCCTTCCCATTCGCTTCTACTCTGAAAAATCCCAATTAACCCAGCCCCCTTCCTGTTCACTCCCACTTTACACACTCCCAGTGGCCCAATTCCTTCCTGTTCGCTGCCACTCTGCGATCCCAATGGAGCCAAACCCCTTTCCAATCACTCTTACACTACACAATTTTAATGGACTCGAACGCCTTCCCAATCACTCGCACTCTACACAATCTCAATAGATGCATTCCCTCCCCGTCCACTCCCGTACCACGCAATCCCATTGGACCCAAACCCCTTCCAATTCAGTCACAATCTCCATAATCCCAATGGACGAAAACACCTTCCGTTTTACTCCCAGTCTACCAGATCCCAAGGGATTCCAATATGCTACGCACTCACTCCCAGTCTAAACAATCCCAAAGGGCCCTAAACCCCTTCCGATTCACTACCTATCCACACAATCCCAACGGAAACAAACGCCTTCCCATTCACTCTCACTCTACCCAATCCCAATGGATATAAAACTCATTCATATTCACTCCGAATTTACCCTGTTCTCAATTAATCACAAAACACAGAACATAGAACAAT
>NC_057758.1:278142-278261 GCF_004010195.1 Chiloscyllium plagiosum
TGGATCTGATAGGGAGGATTTAAATTTGTAAGGTGGGGCGGTGGGACACAGGGAAATAGTGTGGAAAGAGGTACAGATTAGACTGGTACAGATGAGAACATGAGCGAGAAACAGTCAGG
>NC_057758.1:278853-297207 GCF_004010195.1 Chiloscyllium plagiosum
GAAATTGTAACAAAGAATAGTACAGCACTGAACAGACATTTCCGGCCATGATGTCGTGCTAAACATTTCTCTTACTCCAAGACCAATCGAACCTACTCAACCCTCAATTTAAGGACATCCATGTGCTTATCCAGCAGTCGTTAAAACCTTCCTAATGTGTCTGACTCAAATTCCATCTCTTACAGTACATAACACGCAAGCACCACACTCTGCAAAAAGAATCTACCTCTGACATCGCCCCTGTACATTCCTCCAAACACCGTCTAAATATGACCTCTCAATACAACTACCTCTGTTTTGGGCAAATCTCTGGCTTTCTAGTTTAACTGTGCCTCTCATTATTTTGTACATGTCTATCAAGTCACGTCTCTTCCTTCTCACCAACGTAAAATACCCTAGCTCACTCAACCTCACTTCATCAGGCATGTCCTGCAATCCAATCAGCGGCCTGGTAAATCTCCTCGGCCCCTTTCGAAATATCCTTTAATAAGGCGACCAGAACTGGAGACAATATTCCAAGTGTGTTTGAACCAGAGTTTTACAGACTTGTCGCAAAATCTCATATCTCTTCAAGTGGATCCCCCAGTTCATGAAAGCCAAAGCTCCCTCCGCCTTCTTAACAACCCTCTGAATTTGGGCGGTAAGTTTGAGGGGTCGATGTTTAGGGAGTCTAAGATCACAGTGTTCCTCCGCACTGCAAAGAATGTTATCTTTAACTCTGTATTCATCATTCAAATTCGATGTTCCAAAATGAATACCTCGCATTTATGCGTGTTGAACTCTGTGTGCCACTGCTCAGCCGAGCTCAGCATCCCGGAAGAGACCAGACTGACCACACCATTTTTCCTTAATCACTGATGCCATGGACAGAGCAGAATGACCCCTCTGTGTGTGCATCACTGACCTGATTGAGACCAATGTATATGTAACACTTACTCCTGGGAGACATTAGAGTGACACCACGCTGTCAGCATCATTGACCATGGGGATAGAGAATGTCGAGAGTGTGGTGCTGGTCAAGTACAAAACGTCTGGCGGCGTCTGTGGGTTGGACAGAAGGGTCTGTTTCCGTGCTTTACATCTCTATGGCTCTATATCGATGATCCTTGGAGAGAAGTAATTCCTCATCAACTCTGTTTCAAATACACTTCACTTGTAGCCTAAAACAGAATCTTCTCGTTTTAGATTTCTCCACACGAGGAATTATCCTCTCGATGTCTCGTTTGTGAATCACTTCAGTATATTATAGACGTTAACTAGGTCTTCTCTTCATCTTCAAAACTCAGGAGTAGAAGTGTGCAGTCTAAACTGCTCAATGTTTTTTTTTCGTAAGACAAAATGTTCACCTTTGGAAAACATCTAGCTTTTACTCCAAATTGGATGCTCAATTGAACACAAGCTTTACTGAAAATAAATAACAGACAGTCAGGAGGTTTGTTTTATTCAGCATGAGATTTCAATAACATATATTTCGATTATTCAACAAAAGCCGTTCATTCTTAAAGATCATTCATAAAGAGCGTTACGTGACTGTTATGCTTTTTTAAAATTATTATCCGCAGTTTATCCGAAAATACTGAGTATTTTCTGAATTCGGATATGTCTGATGACAAATTGTGATGAAGAATTTTAAACTCAGGGTCGTGTCAACTCCTACACAGAGGCAGAAACCGTCACTGACAACATTCTCCCTCAGCTGTTGTGTACACACACAAAACTACTCACTTATACACACATATTCACACACTCACTGAGGCATACACATCTCCATTGCGGCACACAAACATACACGAATACTGAGACATGCGTTCTCATACGGGAACAAACAACAAAACACTTACAAGCAGACGTACACGCACAGATGCATGCATCTCGCATTCCCTCAATAACAGTGGCATATGATCACGTGGACAGAATACTGAAGCACGCACACATAGAGATACACATTGATGCACACAACAAAACAATCATTGAGACGCACGCACATGCACACTCATACAGAGACCTGCATTCAGTCAAACACGCTGCAAAACACGAATACTCAAATACACCAAAACACACATTAGCAAACGCACACCTACACTGACACAGTAACACTCTCTGACAAATAGCAATGAACTCCAGGATTTATACAGTCACGCAGAGTTTTACAAGAGTCTCATGCATCCATACAAATGCAAACGCACCCACATATACACGCATGGCCATGCAATCACACGCAGACTCACACTCACGCATTCACATGCTTAGAAACACTCACAGTCACATAAATAAAATCATGCACACGCATGCACACAATCCCTGACATACTCACACACACACAAGATCACACAAGTATATGTTGTGGTTCTGTTCGCCGAGCTGGTTATTTGTGTTGCAGACGTTTCGTCCCCTGTCTCGGTGACATCCTCGGTGCTTGGGAGCCTCCTGTGAAGCGCTTCTGTGATGTTTCTGTGAAGGAGGCTCCCAAGCACTGAGGATGTCACCGAGACAGGGGACGAAACGTCTGCAACACAAATTCCCAACTCGGCGAACAGAACCACTACAACGAACACCCGAGGTACAAATCTTCTCCCAAACTTTGAACACAAGTATATAAAAACAGATTCACACATTATCTAACAAAGTCATACAGACACAGACATGCATAAATATATACAAAAACTTACATACAAAAAGACATAATATGCAGTCATATAATGTTGGCAGTGTGGGATAACTGATATTCGGACAGTCAGGAGTAATCATAGAATGTGTGGTGCAAAATAACACAATATCGACTGTGTGAAGTATCTGATGTGTGAACACTCAGCAGTGTGCAAAGTGCATATTGTCTACAACGATACAATACCCGTTTGTTGTTGATTAGATATTTGGACATTCAAATGTTTGTAACTTACGTATTGTCTGGAGTAATGCAACGTCAACTGATTGGTATGGTTGATAATTAGTCACTCATCAGTGTGCAGACTTCAGTAAAACAATACCTATAGTAACACAATGCCTACTGAGTTGGGCAGCTGATATGTGGATATCCAGCCTTGTGCATCTGTCTTGTCGACTGTAATGCAATTTTACTGTATGAGATGACTGACTGATGAATATACAGAAGTGTGTGTTTTCTCTTGCAATACGTTAATTACTGTTGGGACACCAGGTGTTGGGGCAGTCAGCATTAAGAACCTGTGCCGCGCTCAAAAACAAACAATACTGTTTGTAACACAAAGTCGACAGTGCAGTGGACTGACACTTGGAGATTCAGCTGTGTCCAGCCTGTGTGTTGAGCACGTAATGAGATGCTGCATCTTTGTAAGTCTTTGCAGTGGGACTTTGCAGCTTTTGTGGGACTCTCAGAAACTGAATGGTGATATAGAACATAGACCATAGAAGAATACAGCGCAGTACAGGCCCTTTGGCCCTCGATGTTGCGCCGATCCAAGACCACCTAACCTATACTAACCCACTATCCTCCATATACCTATCCAATGCCCGCTTAAATGCCCATAAAGAGGGAGAGTCCACCACTGCTACTGGCAGGGCATTCCATGAACTTACGACTCGCTTGTTGTGCCGATCCAAGCCCACCTAACCTACGCTAGCCCACTATCCTCCATATGCCTATCCAATGCCTGTTTAAATGCCCATAAAGAGGGAGAGTCTACCACTGTTACTGGCAGGGCATTCCATGAACTCACGACTCGCTGAGTAAAGAATCTACCCCTAACATCTGTCCTATACCTACCCGCCCTTAATTTAAAGCTATGCCCCCTTGTAATACCCGACTCAATACGCGCGACAAGGTTCATACTGTCGACCCTATCTCACCCCCTAATCATCTTGTACACCTCAATCAAGTCGCCCCTAAACCTTCTTTTCTCTAGTGTAAACAGCCCCAAGTGCCTCAGTCTTTCCTCATACGATTTTCCTTTCATACCAGGCAACATCCTGGTAAACCTCCTCTGCACCCGTTCCAGTGCCTCCACATCCTTCCTATAGTATGGCGACCAAAACTGCACACAATATTCCCGATGCGGCCGCACCAGAGTCTTATACAACTGCATCATGACCTCCGGACTCCGGAACTCAATTCCTCTACTAATAAAAGCCAGTACGCCATATGCCTTCCTCACCGCACTATTTACCTGGGTGGCAACTTTCAGAGATCTGTGTACATGGACACCAAGATCCCTCTGCTCATCCACACTACCAAGTATCCGACCATTAGCCCAGTACCCCATCTTTTTGTTATTCTTCCCAAAGTGAATCACCTCACACTTAGCTACATTGTATTCCATTTGCCACCTTTCTGCCCAGCTCTGCAGCTTCTCTATATCCTGCTGTAACCTGCCATATGCTTCCTCACTGTCAACAACTCCTCCGACTTTTGTGTCATCCGCAAACTTGCTCACCCAACCTTCTAATCCCTCTTCCAGGTCATTTATAAAAATGACAAACAGCAATGGTCCCAAAACAGATCCTTGCGGAACACCGCTAGTGACGGCACTCCATGAAGAAACTTTGCCATCAACTACTACCCTCTGTCTTCTTCCATCTAGCCAATTCCTAATCCAAACCTCCAACTCACCCTCAATGCCATATCTCCGTATTTTCTGCAGTAGCCTACCATGGGGGACCTTATCAAACGCCTTACTAAAATCCATATATACCACATCTACCGCTTTCCCCTCATCATCCTCCTTCGTCACCTTTTCAAAGAATTCAATAAGGTTTGTGAGGCACGACTTTCCCTTCACAAAACCATGCTGACTATCTTTGATCACATTATTCCTATCCAGATGTTCATAAATCCTATCCCTTACAATTCTCTCTAAGACTTTGCCCACAACAGAAGTGAGACTCACCGGCCTATAGTTACTAGGGCTATCCCTACTCCCCTTTTTGAACAAGGGAACCACATTTGCTATCCTCCAGTCTTCTGGGACTACTCCTGTAGACAAAGAGGACATAAAAATCAAGGCCAATGGTTCTGCAATCTCCTCCCTTGCTTCCCAGAGAATCCTAGGATAAATGCCATCAGGCCCAGGGGACTTATCTATTTTCACCTTTTCCAGGATTTCCAACACCTCTTCTCTACATACCTCAAGGCCATCCATTCTACTTATTTGTGCCTCAGTATTCTCATCGACAATGCCCTGTTCCTGAGTGAATACTGAAGAAAAGTATTCATTCAGTGTCTCCGCAATCTCTTCTGCCTCCACACGCAACTTCCCCCTACTATCCTTGACTGGACCTATTCCTACCCTAGTCATTCTTTTATTCCTAACATACCTATAGAAAGCCTTAGGGTTTTCCCTAATCCTACCGACTAGGGACCTTTCATGTCCCCTCCTTGCTGCTCTTAGCTCTCTCTTCAGGTCCTTCCTGGCTGCCCTATAACTCTCAATCGCCCCAATTGAACCTTCACGTCTCATCTTGAGATAGGCCGCCCTCTTCCATTTAACAAGGGATTCCAATTCCTTATTAAACCACGGCTCCCTCGCACGACCCTTTCCTCCCTTCCTGACAGGTACATAATTATCAAGGACACTCAATAGTTGCTCCTTGTACAAGCTCCACATATCATTTACACTCTTGCCTTGGAGTCTACTTTTCCAAGCCACACATCCTAAGTCATGCCTCACCGCATCATAATTTCCCTTACCCCAGCTATAATTCTTGCCCTGTAGTACACACTTATCCCTCTCCATCATGAGAGTAAAAATCACCGAATTATGGTGCTCACCTACCTCTAATTCTAACACCTGGCCTGGTTCGTTACCCAGAACCAAATCCAGTATGGCCTCACCTCTTGTTGGCCTGTCTACATATTGTGTCAGGAAACTCTCCTGCACACATTGAACAAACACTGACCCATCTAACGAACTTGAGCTATAGCTTTCCCAATCAATATCAGGAAAGTTAAAGTCCCCCATCACAACCACCCTATTACTGTCACTCATCTCCTGAATCACCTTCCCTATCCTTTCTTCAATGATTCTAGGACTATTAGGAGGCCTGTAAAAGACTCCTAACAGGGTGACCTCACCTTTCCTATTCCTAACCTCAGCCCAAACTACCTCAGATGGCAAGTCCTCATCCATCGTCCTTTCCACCACTGTAATACTATCTTTGACAAGCAATGCCACACCTCCCCCTCTTTTACCCCCACCTCTGACCCTACTAAAACATTTAAATATGAGGCCAATGAGATCCGTTTTACAGGTAAGTATTTAACAGACCGATTGGCTGCTCAAAATAAACAAATATTGCTCCACGCACATTCACGAAATGGAAATATTTCTTGAAATTGCGTCCACCTCCGAGCATTTCACCACAGCTTGCATCTGTGACGAGTGTTGAGATTCCAAATGATTCTCAACTAATGCATCACTGTCAAAGAGCTAACAATAACAGGCAAGTTGTTGAGGCATCACGTACTATGAAGAAGGGATAATTCTCTGTCTGATGCTCTCTTTAATGTTAAAAATCACACAACGCCAGGTTATAGTCCAACAGGTTTAATTGGAAGCACACTAGCTTTCGGAGCGACGCTCCTTCATCAGGTGATTGTGAGCGTCGCTCCGAAAGCTAGTGTGCTTTCAATTAAACCTGTTCGACTATAACTTGGTATTGTGTGATTTTTAACTTTGTACACCCCAGTCCAACACCGGCATCTCCAAATTATGGCTCTCTTTAATACCTCTGTGCAATTCCCTTTCACCCTCTTCATTACTTCCCACAAACTCAACTTTCATGTTTCTCAATTATTTTCCACTTTTTCTGTCTTGAAGCTCCTAAGTCGGAACAAAGAACGCACACTTTAACAAAGAAAATACTTTCTGAAATTTGAAGTAAAATTAAAAATTGACCAGAGCTGCCAAAACAGAACAGCTAATAGATATGCAGGACGGGAACCCCACTGTTCCCGTGCTTCATTCTTGCTCCGATTGGAGGTGCCACAGACCTCTCTGTGGACGATCCTCCTTTGATGCCCTCCTTGCTGCCTAACTTCTCTCCGGGACAATCCCATCACGTGGCAGTACTCATACCGCTTACTTCTCCATAGACTTGTTCAAATATCAGTCACAGGTCCCCCTCATTCTTTTCAGTTCCTACCCACCTCTCACTCCTCAGTGATGGATCGACCTGTCAGTCCCTCATCATCTTTCTGAATATTGACACTTTCTTGCTTTCCCTCCCCTTTCTGACGCCACTCACAACCTACTCACAGCACAGGTTTTCCAAGAGGTTGTGATGTCGTTGTTTAAATTATCTTGCTTTTCCACTACTTCTCCCTTCCGTCAGTCACATTTAATTCCACACGAAACAGTTTCACCGCACGCTTCTCATTCCCAATGACACGCATTTCTCACTCCAATTGTTCCAACGATTAACAGTCTTCTCTGACTGACCTGAACTTGCCCCCACGCTTTGGACTGTTATTCTGAAGGGACAGCGCGTCAATTAAAGGAACAGTACAGCTTTTAACACGCCCTGCAAATAATTCGGAAAAGTGTGTTCTTTATCTTTGGGATGAGGGGTGAGATGGTCTCTCGGAGACAAGCAGATTTAACGCATCCAGAAACCCTCGCTACTCTCCCCGACATCAAGGACATTCGGAAATGACTGCCAGACTACACAGATCACTTGGAATTATGGTAACCCACAAACCCACCAACACACTAAAACAGCAACTAATGAACTTGAAAAACCCTATACAGAAAACAAGAAAAACTACTGTCGTTGACAAAAATAGTGTGCAAGAACTGTAACGAATACTACATTGGACAAACATGCAGAAAACCAGCCACCAGGATGAATGCACCTCCACTAGCCAAAAAAACAACATGACCCTCTCTCACTCGTATTCCTATATACAGATGAGGAGGGGGGCAACACATGCATCCTACTATAAGTCAAATACAGACATGCACGACAATTCCTAGAAGCTTGGCATTCCAACTGGAATGCAATCAGCAAACACATTGGATTGGACGACATTTACCACGCCCTAAAAATAAGAACACGACATGACATCGCCATAGGAAATTGCATCACTATAGGAAATGACATCAACAACCGAAGCAATTCCAGAAATATAAATAAAAAACGGGAAACACCAGCAGTGCTTCGTCCGGAGGCTCACTGAAGGTGTTACATAGTATGGTGATGAAACGTCTGAAAATGTACCTTCCAGCTCATCGAGCAAACCTACAACCAGAATCACAACCTGAGCTACAAATCTTTTCAAAACTCGCTAATACCACACGTTGTGTTTGCACAGACTCGTCCACATTGACCTCACCATCTGATTGAGGCAATTTCTGGAAAACTATGTTACCAGACGAAACAATCTGCAGTGAAGTTATGTTTATTTTTCTCGGCAATTGCAAGTCAAGAAACCCACGTCTTCTACTTTAGTTCACACTTTAAACAAATACTTCCGCGTGTTTGATGCGATGTGATTGTTAGTTTGTTGCGATATTTGACACTGTTTCTGGAAGATAAAACTGGACTATATTTGGTGAGCTGCTTGGGACACGCTAGTAAAGATTTAGAAAGCAAAATATGGATTTGCGACCAGAAGCACTGGAATATTTTCTCTTTCTCCTACGACAGGAGATAACCCCTCCCATATCCCCTTGTCCAGACTGTTCAGCATTTTGCGCTCTTCAATCAAGTAATAGGCTGCTGCTTCATTCGACTCTTCAAAACTCAAGTGGGAACAAGCCCAGTCTGTGCAACCTTTACCCAGGAAATAGCCCCCTCGCTGAAGTCATTAAACCAGGAATCTTCCCCTGAACAAACTCGAATGCAAACATATCCTCTAGGAGAAAGTGAGGACTGCAGATGCTTGAGATCAGAGCTGAAAATGTGTTGCTGGAAAAGCGCAGCAGGTCAGGCAGCATCCAAGGAGCAGGAGAGAAGAAGGGCTCATGCCAGAAACGTCGTTTCTCCTGCTCCTTGGATGCTGCCTGACCTGCTGCGCTTTTCCAGCAACACATTTTCAGCTGCGAACATATCCTGCGTTCAATTACGAATCCAGAATTCATATAACATTCCAGATCTGATATTCTCAGCCCGCTATATAACTAAAACATCACATGTGCATGCACTCCATCTCCTCTGAAGAACAGAACGCCATTAGCCTCCTTCAATACGTTTTGTGTTCATCTAATACCTTCTTGGGCACGTGTGCGTGAAGATGTAAATCATTCTAAGCCAGCAGAATTTTGTAGTGATTCCCTGTTGTAACGATATTTGCTTTTATTTTTAAGATTTTCTGTCAAATCAGCTTGCCATTTTCCCACACTGTATTCCAGATGCCCGACTTTTGACCATTCAATCAATCTGTGCCTGTGAGTCTACAAGCGCTTTGTGCTTCTCCAAAACGTATGTCTCCTGTCGATCTTGTTGCTGTCTGTGAATTTTACTGTTTCACCTTCTCTCCATTCTGCAAGTTCATGGGAAAAATACCTGTCTTTTGTTTCCATGCGTCTTGTCTCTTATTATTCCTAGTACTCTGTCACAATTTAAAAAAAAACTATCTATCAAACACACTGGGAAACTCCTTAATGGAAGACTCTTGCCTCTTCTCAATCTTACGTTTTGTTTCTCTGTCATAATGTTTCACATCCCCTGAATCTTCTGACATCTTCTTGATTTTCAGTTGTATTTCCTAGGTGACACCTGTTATCAACTTTTTTTTTCAGGTTTGTCTTAGCACATTTGTTTAATATAGTGCTGTCCAATTGATTGGTCATGCTTTGAAGCTTGCGTAATAAAGCATTGATCGTACCTGTATCATGACATTTTAAAGGTAGCTTAATGTTTACTTAAAACCTCTTCTAGCTCCTCTTCCATTGAAGACTTCTCTAGGCCAAATCTTAGTCTGATCGAGCATTGTCCTTCTCAATACCGTTCGTGAAATTCTTATAAAATGATCATTGCCTCCAAAATGTGCTCCCACTTGATCTACTCGGCCTGGCTCCTTCCCATGCGTCTGGTCTGCCAATAACTTCGTTCTCGTTGGACTGGACACATAATATGTGCAAAGGCCTCCTGACTGGAAACTAAGCACACTTGCTTCTACTGCCAAATCCACTGTTCCAATCTGCATTTAGGTCAGCATTCCCCCTCGATTACAACAACTTGTATATATCTGTACCTCTCAATAATTTCTCGACAGGGTTTTGTTCCTGTGGATTCTTCCCACAAGTCCACTTTCGAATATAATGATTCTTCCACGTTCGTCTTGTAAGCTTGATTCTGCCTTTGAAGCTTCTTGAACTTCCTAATTTTCCTTTCTACAATTCTATCCTGAACTGACACTGCTACCAATCTTTCCGATCATTTCAGAACACCTTGTAGCCAGGAATATTTGACATCCCGTATTGCCCTGCCTGATGCTTGGCTCATCTCGATTTAGTGCTCTGATATTTTTCAGGCTTTCTCTCTCGCTTTGTCATTCGCTCTCCCACCGTCACACTCTCAACACGTTTTGCTTTTATTGTTTGTGTTTCTCTCCTTCTCTCCTTCTCTATTTCTCTCCTTCTACTAACTCTTATCTCTCTTTTCCTCCATTCTACATAAGTGTCTATCTCTGTCTATCTTTCCGAGATCGATATCTGCCTGTCTTTCTTTTGATGTCGCCCGCTTTCTGACTGTCTTCCTTCATTCCGGTCTGTGTACATCTCTTTTCTACGCTTCTTCACTATCGCTACATGTTGGCCTCTTAATCTCTCTTTATTTCGCAATCTCATTCTGTTTTACATATTTTTCTCGACGGGCTTTTGCCCAAAACGTCGATTTCGCTGCTCCTTGGATGCTTCCTGAACTGCTGTTCTCTTCCAATACCACTATTCCAGAATCTGGTTTCCAGCATCTGCAGTCATTGTTTTTACCATATTTTTCTCGCGTCAATCTCACTCAGAGTGTTCAAAAGGAACACCAAAACACGGGAAACTTTAGGCTGTTCACTTCCTCAAGACTGTTCGGCCATTTAAAACAATGATGGTTGATCAAATCTCTGCCTAATGCTCACTTTTCTGCCCGTCCCCTTCAATCTTCAAAACTGAAACATCTGTCGACCTCCTTCTTAAACTTACTTGGTGCCCTGAAACCTACCACGCTCTAAGAAATCCACATATGGAGGCCTGTAACCAGTGGAGTGCCACAAGAATCTTTCCTCCGTCAAGTCCTCTCCGTGATTTATATAAATGATTTGATTTGAGCATAAGATGTATCGTGAATAAGTTTGCAGATGACACCAAATTTGGAGATGTCATGGATAGCGAAGAAGATTACCTGAAATGACAACAGGATCTTGATCAGGTGGGCAATGGCTCGAGAGTTGGCAGATGGAGCTTAATTCAGGTAAATGCGAGGTGCCATATTTAGGAAAACAAATCTTACCAGGACTTACACACTTAATGTTAAGGTCCTAGGGAGTGTTGTTGAAATCATAGACTTTGGAGTGCAGTTTCATAGCTCCTTGAAAGTGGAGTGGCAGATACATGGTATAGTGAAGAAGGCGCTTGGTACGCTTTCCTTTATCGTTCAGAGTACTGAGTACAGGAGTTGGGAGGTCATGTTGCGGACATTGGTTAGACCACTGTTGGAATATTGCGAGCAATTCTGGTCTCCCTTCTATCGGAAAGATGTTGTGAAACTTGAAATGCTTCAGAAAAGATTTCCAAGGATGTTGCCAGGATTGGAGATTATGAGCTACAGGGAGAGGCTAATCAGGCTGGGGCTGCTTTACCTGGAGCGTCAAAGGCTGAAGGGTGACCTTATAGAGATTTACAAAATTATAAGGGGCATGGATAGGATAAATAGACAAAATCTTTTCGCTTGGTTGGGGGAGTCCGGAACTAGAGGGCATAGGTTTAAGGTTAGTGAGGAAAGATACCTTAGATGCATTTTTTTCACCCAAAGGGTGGTACGTGTGTGGAATGAGCTACGAGACGAAGTAGTGGAGTCTGTTACAATTGCAACATTTAAAAGACATTTGGATGGGTATATGGATAGGAAGGGTTTGGAGGGATTATGGGCCAGGTGCTGGCAGGTGAGACTAGATTGGGTTGGGATATCTGGTCGGCTTGGACTGGTTGGACAGAAGGGTCTGTTTCAATTCTGTACATCCGTATAATCGATGACTCTATATTGATGTTCCTTGGAGTGAAGTAATTTCTCAACACATCGGATTTAAATATGCTGCCCTTGTTGCCTTTGTTGCCTAAAACAGTGACTTCTCGTTTTAGAATTCTCTACACGAAGAATCATTCTCTCGACGTCTCGCTTCTGAATCACTTCAGTATCTTATAGACCTTAACTAGATCTTGTCTCAATCCTCTGAACTCCGGAGGCAGTGTGCAGTCTAAACTGCTCGATGCCTCTCCATAAGATAAAACGCTCACCTTTGGAAAACATCTAGCTTTTATTCCAAATTTTCTACTCAAAATGAACACAACCTTTACTGAAAATAAATAATATGCAGTCAGGTGGTTTATTTATTCAGCGTGAGATTTCAACAACGTATCATACAATTATTCAACATGTGTGGTTCATTTTCCTAAAGATCAATCATACAGATCATTACGTGACTGTTATGCTTTTTAAAAATTATTATCCACAGTTTATCTGAAAATACTGAGGATTTTCTGAATTCAGATGGACAAATTGTGATCAAGTTTTTTAAACTCAGAGTCGTGTCAACTCCTGCACAGACACAGAAACCGTCACTAACAAAACCCTCCCTCTGCTGTTGTTGTGTAAACAAGCACGCACTCACAAAATTACTCACTCATGGACATATATTCACACTCTCACTGAGGCACACACATTTCCACTGCCACACGCACAAATACACAAAGACTGAGACATGCACACTCACACAGGTACACGCAACAAAACACTTACAAGCAGTCGTACACTAACAGAGGCTGGCACTCATACAATATTAGTTTTATATGACCACGTGCACAAACAACTGATACACGCACTCATAGAGATACACATTGATGCACACAACAAAACAATAATTGACCCGCACACATACACTGACGCACATGCTTGCACATTCATACAGAGCCATGCATTCATACAAACAGACTGAAAAAGATGAATGCTCCCATACACCGATACACACACGAGCAAACACACACCCACACTGACACAGTAACACTCTCAGACAAATAGCAATACCCGCCAGGATACATAGAGTCACGCATAGCTTCACAGAGTCTCATCCACTCAGAGAAATATAAACACACCCACACGCAGACTCACACTCACGCGTTCACATGCATAGGCACATTCACAGTCACATAAACAAAATCATGGACACACATGCACACAATCCCTTACATATTCAGACACACACAAGATCACACAAGTATATAAAAACAGACTCACACACTATCTCATAAAGTCATACAGACACAGACATGCATAAAGATATAAAAACTTTGACAGACAAAGAGACATAATGTGCAACATGTAATGTTGTGGGCGGCATGGTGACACAATGGTTAACATTGCTGCCTCACAGTGCCAGAGACCTGGGTTCAATTCCCACCCGTGTGGAGTTTGCACATTCTCCCTGTGTCTGCGTTGGTTTCCTCCAGGTGTTCCGGTTTCCTCCCACAGTCCAAAAAAATGTTCAGGTTAGATGAATTGGCCACGCTAAATTGCCCATAGTGTTAGGTGAAGGGGTCAATGTCGGGGAATGGATCAGGATGGGTTTGTCTTCGGAGGGTCGGTGTGGACTTGTTGGGCTGAAGGGCCTCTTTCCACACTGTAAGTAATCTAAGCTAATGTTGGTGGTGCGGACTAACCGATATTCGGTTACACAGAGAATGTGTGGTGCACAATAATACAATATCTTCTGTCTGAAGAAACTGGTGTGTGAACTCTCAGCAGGGGCATATTGTCTACAATGATACTATGTCTACTTTGTGGTTGAATAGATATTTGGACATTCGAATGTTTGTAACTTACGTCTCATCTGCTGTAATACAACGTCAACTGATTGGTATGGTTGATAATTGGACACTCGTCAGTGTGCAGACATTAATAAAACAATTCCTGCAGTAACACAATGCATACTGAGTTGGGCCGCTGATATGTGGACACTCAGCCTCATGCTCCTCTCTTGTCTACAGTAATGCGTGAGATGACTGACGTTTGAACATACAGAAATGTGTATTGTCTATAGCAATACACTATTTACTGTTGGGACACCAGATGATTGGGCAGTCAGCACTAAGCAACCTGTGCACGGCTCACAATGAAATTATACTGGCTGTAATACAAAGTCGATAGTGCAGTGGAAATTCAGCTGTGTCCAGCCTGTGTGTTGAGCACGCAATGAGATGCTGGATCTTTTTAAGTCCTTGCCAGGGGACATTGCTGCCTTTGTGGAACACTTAGAGAGTGAATGGTGACTTGAGGCGCATAAGATCCGTTTTACAGGCAATTGTTTAACAGACCGACTGACTGCTTAAAATAATCAAAGATTGTTTCAATCACATCGATGAAATGGAAATATTTCTTTATATTGCGCCCGCCTGCGAGCATTTCAACAAACCTTGCATCCGTGACGAGTATTGAGATTCCAAATGATTCTCAAATAATGGGTGACTGTCAAAGAGCTAACAATAACAGGCAGATTGTTGAGGAATCTTGTACTGTGAAGGAGGGATCCTTTATATCTTCTTACTTTTGACACCGGACGGCTGGGCTCATACACCATACTCTCACATCAAACCTACAAAGCATAAACCTAAGTTTGAAATAGCCCTAATATTTTGATCAGACTGAAGAATCGTTGTTGTTTTTTGATGCCGAATTGGCAAGGGGAAAGCAAAAATTGTTTGTGCCTGTGTTTAAACCCATTGAAAGGGACGGGGAATGACGTGTTTGCATCTTTGAAAGAAGCTGGAAGATTATGCCTAAACCATTGTTTCTGTTTTTCTAATGATTCTGGTATGACGTTCCTTTCCGATTACATATATACTTCCAACCCCGCCTGGTATGATTGTTTACACTCCTCTCAGCATGTAAGGGTACAGTTAATCAAACTTGAAAGACATTTTCCAACTCACCCATCTCCCAGTTCCTAGTAGTGTATATCTATTGTTTCCCGAAGTTCTGCCATCTCAAAATTTCTTGGAAGTAGATGCGAAGATTGTCAAGTCAATGGTCTTTCTCCAGAAAGTATCTTCGACGAAACCAGCCGTTCCTTTGTTGCAAAGATTAGATTACTTACAGTGTTGAATCAGGCCCTCCGGGCCAACAAATCCACACGGACCCGCCGAAGAGCAACCCACCCACACACCTACATTTACTCCTTCATCTAACACTACGGGCAATTTAGCATGGCCAATTCACCTAACATGCATTTCTTTAGACTGTGGGTGGAAACCGGATCACCCGGAGGAAACCCACACAGAGAACATGCAAACTCCACACAGACAGTTGCCCGAGGTGTGATTTGAATCCGGGTCTCTGGCAAAGTGGCAGCGTTATCTCCATATTAAAACAATAACAGCAGTCAAAATCAGTGCATGTTTGTCCAACATTCTGAGACGTCGTGGATGTCTGCAAAGTGCTGTCAGCTACTTATTTTAATTCTGTATCTTTCCTGAATTGCTGATTTCCAAGTAACTCACGCTGCTGAACACCCCTGCAACCACACCACTCTCGCCACTTTAATTTCTATCAGGAGACTGTATCCCTCTGTTTCTACCCGACCATTCTCGGTCTGATGCTCTCTTTAATTCCTCTGTGCAATTCCCTTTCTCCCTTCTCATCACTTCCCACAAACTCAACTTTCATGTTTCTCAATTATTTTCCACTTTTTCTATCTTGAAGCTCCTAAGTCGGAAGAAAATACGCACACTTTAACACAGAAAATACTTTCTGAAATTTGAAGTCAATTTAAAGATTGGCCAGAGCTGCCAAAACAGAACAGCTAATAGATAGGCTGTCCAAAAAATAGTTGCATGCAACAGTTAGCAGTTCAATGGATACCCGAGATTTGGTTGCTGTTTTCAGATCAATTCAATTTCCGTCTATTAATTTAAATTCAGCCGAGGATACTTAAACCAAACTGAGTTTGAATTTACTGTATTCACAGGATCGGAATGGCGTAGGTGTGATAAACAAACCCCACTGTTCCTGTCCTGCATTCTTGCTCCAATTGGAGGTGCCACAGACCTCTCTGTGGATGATCCCACCTCGCGGCCCACCTTCTCTCCTAGTCCATGCCATCACATGGCAGTACACATACCGCTTACTTCTCCACAGACCTGTTCGAATATCTGTAAGTAATCTAATATTTAAAACCTGTTCAAATATCAGACACAGGTTCCCCTCATTTTTTTCAGTTCCTACCCATCTCTCGCTCCTCAGTAGTGCATCGACCTGTAAGTCCATCATCATCTTTCTGAACATTGACACTTTCTTGCTTTCTCTCCTCTTCGACGCCACTCACAATCTACTCACAGTACAGGTTTTCCAAGAGATGACGACATCGTTGTTTAAATAATCTTGTCTTTCCATTGGTTCCCCCTTCCGTCAGTCACATTTAATTCCACACCAAACGGTTTCCCTGTGCGCTTCTCATTTCCAATGTCATGCCTTTCTCTCTACATTTCTCCCACCGATTAACAGTCTTTTCTGAATGGCCTGAATTTGCCCCCATGCTTTGGACTTCTAGTCCGAAGGGACAGCGCGTTAATTAAAGGAGCAGTGCCGCTTTTAACACGCCCTGCAAATAATTCGGAAAGGTGTGTTTTTTTTCTTTGGAATGAGGGGTGAGATGGTCTCCAGGGGACAAGCAGATGAAACGCATCCAGAAACCCTCGCTACTTTCACCGACATCAAGGACATTTCGGAAATGACTGTCAAACTACTCAGATCCCTTGGAATTACGGTAACCCACAAACCTACCAACACATTTAAACAGCAGCTAATGAATTTGAAAGACCCTATACAGACAACAAGCAAAACTATTGTTATTTACAAAAAGAGTGTGCAAGAGCTGTAAAGATTCCTACATTGGACACACGCAGAAAACCAGCCACCAGGATACATGAACATCAACTAACCAAAAACAACATGAACCTCTCTTACTAGTATCCCTACATATGGATGAGGATGAAACCACTTCGACTGGGACAACACATCCATCCCAGTACAAGGAAAACACAGACATGCACGACAATTCCTTGAAGCATGGCATTCAAACCGGAATTCAATTAACAAACACATTGAATTCGATTACATTTGCCACCCCCTAAGAAAAAAGAACATGATACAGCATCGCTATTGGAAATGGCGTCACAAAAGGAAATTACATCACCAACACCCGAAATCCCAGAAATATAAAGGAAAGCAGGAAACACCAGCAGTACTTCGTTCGGAGGCTCACAGACGATGGCACATATTATGGTGATGAAACATCTGAAAATGAACCTTCCAGGTCAGCGAGCAAACCTCCATCCAGAATCTCAACCTGAGCTATAAATCCTCTCAAAACTTACTAATACCACACGGTGTGTTTGCACAGACTCATCCACATTCAACTCACCATATGATTGAGGCAAGTTCTGGAAAACTGTGGTACAAGACGAAACAATCTGCAGTGAAGTTACGTTTCTTTTTCTAAACGATTGCAAATCAAGAGACCCACGTCTTCTACTTTAGTTCACATTTTACCAAGAGTTTCAGCGTGTTTGATCCGATGCGATTATCAGCTTGCTGAGATATTTGACACAGTTTCTGGAACAGACTCAGAAAGAGAGAGGATGGGAGAGAGAGAGATATAAAACGTGAGATATAACGACAGGGAAGGGGATGGAGAGTGGGAGAAGGAAAGAGGAGCGGACAGAGACGGAGAGAGGGGAAGCAGAAAAGATGAGGAGCATATACAGGGAAGGTGAAGCAAAAAGCGAGAGACGTACAGAGAAAGAAAGAGAGGGATCGAATCAGAGAAATAGGACGTGGAAGGTGAAAGAGATAGAGAGGGGAGCAGATAGCCAGGAGGGAGACAGAGGGACTGAGAAAGAGAGAGATTGCAAGGGTAAAGAAAATAAGACATATAGAGAGACAGAGGCACATAGAGAGAGACGGAGAGGAAGAGATATAGGGACAGAAGGACTGAGAGATAGAGACGCCGAGAGAAAGAGAGACTGAGTGGGATAAGGAGAGGGAGGCGGCATAATATAGAGAGTGGTGGAGACAGGGACAGAGAGAGACAGAGAGATATTAAAAGATAGATCACGAGAAGGAAAGGGTGAGATTGAAACGGGCAAAGATAGAATAGAAAGATAGGGCGAAGAGCAGAAA
>NC_057758.1:297980-300305 GCF_004010195.1 Chiloscyllium plagiosum
GACATAGGGGCAGAGAGGTTGAAATGAGAGGCACAGAGAGCGGAAGGGAAGAGAAGAGAGGTAGAAAGATAGAGAAAATGATGGTGAGACGAGACAGAGGAGGCAGAGAGAGATAGGGAGAAAAGTAGAGTGGGATAGAGACAGAGGCGTGCCTGAAATGTGACTCTTCTTTTCCTTTGATGCTTCCTGACCTGATGTGCATTTGTCAGCTCCTCATCTTATCTAGTCTTCCCAAAGAGGAGAATTGGACACCAACTGTGGCTGCGAGTGGTAATTTTGGAGTTGAGAGGTCCAAAGCACAACGGCTCTCCTGCCTACTGAGTTGGGTTAGATGGCTACCATTGCCAAAACTACACATGCATTTTTCTAACATAATAAATTAAGATGTAATGTCATCTTTATGTCTGTCACCTTTTTTTTCTCCAGTTCTCCTTTCGGGAATCATGATTTGAGGGGCAGGTGTTGAACTGGGGTGTTCAAAGTTAAACATCACACAACACCAGGTTATAGTCCAACACCAGGTTTAATTGGAATCACGAGCTTTGCAGCACTGATCTTTCATCAGGTGGTTGTGGAGTAAAAAATCTAAGGACACAGAATTTACAGCAAAAGACTACAGCATCATGTAACCAAAATCATATGCTGGAAATCACATATCTCTTTTTCGGAATGTATTTTTTTCTGGTTACTTTTCATAGTGACGTTTTGCTCTCTCCAATTTATCAGCCAGGAATTTTTTTTTAGGATAAATTCTTTAGGCTACAATGTAAAAAAAAAGGTTTTGTAAGAATAGAATTCTGACAGCCAAGTAAAGTGACTACTCATTTCATTTTTAACACATTGTGGGGAGCTGCTTAACGCATTTCGAATATTCATCTTTGTCTCAGAAACGTATGCATTCTGTACCGAACGTGCAATGTTGGCTACACCAACCAGAATATACCACGCCATTGAAAACACCATACAGGCAACTCAGCTAGGCGCCTGGTTGCACAGAACGAATGGAACAATATGCATGCACCTGTGAGGTGAAGCAGAGCAACCCCTCTGATGAGAAACATCAAGGTTGTCGAATTGGAAATACTGGAACACTGGAAGCAATTTTGTCTTTCAACCAATCAGAGTCGCTCTATTGTCTGAATGCGGACGGTCAAGAATGGGCTTTTGAAGCTGCTCAATCCCGCTCAGTAAAGTTTGCTGCAGCTTCTCATCTCTCTCTGAATGAAGGTACTGCTTCACCCAGACTGAAACTTATTGCATTGTCAATCATCTGTGAGCATTACACTTTTTTCTTCCCATTCCACTTGCTTTCTCATTCGAGGTGAAAGTGTTGACATGCAAGAATTGAACGCGAAGATAGCTAATCCAGGCAGAGTGCAGATCTGAAAGACATTTGGCATCCTTTACATGCTTCGCTTGACACATGGATTTGTTTGGCTGACAGAATGACGCATTTCCTAATGTTCACAGTTAAAAGGAGCTCTTTTCTGAAGGTCAAACCTGTCATGTGATGAGGAATTCACTTAATATCAGTTTGAGCCATGTATTGTTTTGTTGCTAAATATACATTTCATAATATCAAGCTTTTATAAAATTCGTTTGTTATTTCCAGTCTTAATTGAGAGAATTTCTATGAAATTCTATGTTTCAGTGATGGACTCGATATGGCACAGCAATTCAAATATGTGCCGACTCTCCAGCAATCATTCTATCTGCATATGACTGTCATTCAATCTGCATATGGCTGTCATCCCGCAAGTTCATTCCCACCGTTGGGTCATCCAATTGTATTTTGATATCGTATTTGGGTCTATTGAGTTTGTAATCAATTGTCAGAAATGATACTTGCCACTTTCTCATATGTAGAGAATTCTAGTTTGTGGCAAATCGATGTTTACCTAATATTTTTCCTTATATCCCCCGATGTCTTTCATTAAGTGGTGCAGTCCAGTTAAGTTGAAACCTTTTCGTCCAGTATTCTGTGTATATATCCTGAAGAAAAACACAACTCACGCAGTACAGAAGAGGCCATTTAACCAATCGACTGCGCGCCAAACGTAATGAGAAATCTATCGGTTAGCACGAAATTGTGTGTTTAGAAGAATAGTGACATCAGAGCTTTTTTTATTCATTGATATTAATGACTTTTAAAACAGTTTTTACAGGATACCATAGGGGAAGGATTTGTAGAAAAAAATCAAAACTAACATTAGTTTAAAATCTGGAATCAGCTGATTGATCAGAATCAGAATGTTATAGATCATAGAAGGAGAAATGTTCCTCCAATCCAAATGCTCCAAAATGTTTTGAAAATAAATGTGACCG
>NC_057758.1:300310-316518 GCF_004010195.1 Chiloscyllium plagiosum
TGTGTAAGAGAGAGAGAGAGAGAGAGAGAGAGAGAGAGAGAGAGAGAGAGAGAGAGAATAAAACAGAGAATGCATATGTTTGCATGTGAACAAATCTTTTTTTTTAAGAGTTCAGAACGAGAACACTTCCAGCATAAATAAGTCTGAGAAATGGGCATACTGTGGAGAGGGATATCATTCCCTATCTGAACTAGAAATTCATTAGCTCAGACGTACTGGGAAGACGCCACTCATCTGTTTGGCGTGTGAGAAAGAATGTATTGCTGTCTGTGATCTGATGGGCTATCTGCAAACTTATACTGTGGAGTGATCATTCTCCTGCTTTGAGCGTGGTAAAGGATTCACTAATATATCCACCCTGCTGACACCGAGTGAATTCACACCCAGAAGAGGGTATTCACTGCTTTGACTGTGGCAAGGGATTTACTGATTAAACGAGCCTACTTATACATCAGAGAATTTGTATTTGGGAATGGTTAGTCATTTGCGAACTTAGTCGCCAGCGAGCTTTTCACCCAAGTCGCAGACCAGGCAAGGCCCAGTTAAAACATGTCAAGAGGTATCAGAAAGAGAGAGAGAGAGAGAGAGAGAGAGAGAGAGAGAGAGAGAGGATTAGCATGGAACTGCTTTTTTGGATTTCCAACTTCATCTCTGGATTCCCAGCTAACACCTTCCCTGCAGCTACAAACAAAATATCTTACTGAACACAAGGCAAAGAAACCCTAAACTGGGTGTACTGGCCGATCCCCTTTCATTGTCTAAGTGTTAATAAATACGGTTAAAATCTTTTCCAAGTAGATATTTCGAGACTCATCAGGATCTCAGCTTTTACGATCTCTCTGAAAAAAACCTTGTTAAACCTTGTGGCACCGGTCGAAACCGTTCATCTGCTCTCACATTTGGAAGAAATTTATTTAATCAAGCAACCTGCAAGCACACCAGAGAGTTCATACAAGGGAGAGATCCTTCACTTTCTCTAAGTGTGGAAAGCAATTCACGCAGTTATCCAACCTGCTGTAACACCAACATATTCACTCCATGTACTGCTGTCAGTGTGTGAAGAAAATCGCTGTATTATCGAACCTGCAAACATGCCAACGAGTTCACACGAAGGGAAGACCATTCACTTGTTCTCATTGTGGGAAGGGTTCAATCATTCATCAAACTTGCAGAAAGATCAACGATTTCACAAGTGACTGGGGGAATGTTTTCTACTGTTAGTGCTGCTGGTCATCACGTTCATGACTAAATCACGGTCATTCTATGTGAGTGGCAGAGCAAAGTGTGCAGATCATGGTGAAACTCTGCAGAAGAACGTAGATCCTTTGTGTGAATAGATAAATGTGAAGTCATATATTTTCCTAAGAATAATCGTGAGGAAAGGCATGGTAAAACGTTTTAGTATGCTGCAATGCAGAGGGACAAAGGTGTCCTTGTGTATGAATCATAGAAAATTGGTCTCCAGGTGCAATAAGTAATTGGAAGGCAAATGGAATTTTTTCCTTCATTGATAAAGGGATTGAGTTTAATGTTGCAGTTCTACAAGGTGCTAGTGGGAGCACACCTAGAGTTCTGTGTGTCGTTTTGGTCTACTTACTTGATAAAGGATGTACTAGCACTGGAGGGGGTGCAGACCAGGTTTACTAGGTTGATGCTGGAGTTGAGGGTTTTTGATCACGAGTAGAGACTACGTAGAGTGTAATTATATTCACTGCAATTCAGAAGATTGAGGGGGTGGATGTTATTGAATTACGTAAAAGTATGAAGGAAATAGATTAGAAGTGGAAAGGATGTTTCCACTGGTAGGTGAAACTAGGACAAAAGGGCATCGCCTCAAAATTAGAGGGATAACATTTAGGACTGAATAGAGAAGGAACTTGTTTGCTCAGAGAGTTGTTAATCCATGGAATGCCTTGCCCAGTGAAGTACTTGATGCAACATCACTAAATACTTTTAAACCGAACATAGATTTTGGTTTTATAGAACAATAAAGAAATTAAGTGACACGGTGAAAGCGCTGGTAAGTGGATGAGTCCACAAAAAGATCAGCCAATATCTTATTGAATCACAGAGCAGGATCGAAATCCCGGAAGGCCTCCGCCTACTCCTAGTTTGTATGTTCTTATTGTGCCATTGTGTGAAGTGGGAGGGTCAGCTGGTTTCTTTAGGCTGGACTGGCGACCCTCATCACTTTGCTTCCAGTGATCCTGATGACTTAAATTCCATACGAATCATGAATCATGGAATGTCGAAGTAAGTTAGTCTCTATGTCATTTTTGCCATTGTGTTGGCAAGGAGATGGTCGTGTTTTTTGGTTGTTTTGTTCAATGTATGTTGGTAGTTTTCAGTTGGAGATTTGAAAAAAATACCTCATTTGGTGTTGCTGAGGGGAAGAGTCACAGAGTCATAGAGATGTACAGCATGGATTCAGATCTTTCGGTCCAAACAGTCCATGCCAACCAGATATCTCTATCCAATCTTGTCTCACCTGCCAGCATCCGGTCCATATCCCTCCAAACCCTGCCTATTCATATACCCATCCAAATGCCTCTTAAATGTTGCAATTGTACCAGCCTCCCCCACTTACTCTGGGAGCTCATTCCAAACACGTACCGCACGCTGTGTGAAAAAAAATTGCCAGGTCTCTTTTATGTCTTTCCCCTCTCGCCCTAATCGTATGCCCTGTGGTTCTGCACTCCCCGACACCAAGGAAAAGCCTTTGCCTATTTACCTTATCCATGCACTCATGATTTTGTAATCCTCCATAAGGTCACCCCTCGGCTTGCGACACACCAGGGAAAACAGCCCCAGCCTGTTCAGCCTCTCCCTGTAACTAAAATCCTCCAAACCTGGCAACATTCTTGTAAAACTTTTCTGAACCCCTTCAAGTTTCACAACATCTTTCCGATAGGAAGGAGGCCAGAATTGCACGCAACATTCCAACAGTGGCCTAACCAATGTCCTGGGTAAAAACAATGACTGCAGATGCTGGAAACCAGAGTCTAGATTAGAGTGGTGCTGGAAGAGTACAGCAGTTCAGGCAGCATCCGAGGAGCAGTAAAATCGACGTTTCGGGCAAAAGCACTTCATCAGGAATACAGGCAGAGAGCCTGAAGTGTGGAGTTCTTATCTCTCCACACTTCAGGCTCTCTGCCTGTATTCCTGATGAAGGGCTTTTGTTGAAACGTCGATTTTACTGCTCCTCGGATGCTGCCTGAACTGCTGCGCTCTTCCTAACCAATGTCCTGTATAGCCGCAACATGACCTCCCAACTCATGTACTCAATACTCTGATCAATAAAGGCAATCTTACCAAACGCCTTCTTCACTATCCTATCCACCTGAGACTCCACATTCAAGGATCTATGAACCTGCACTCCAAGAACTCTTTGTTCAGCAACACTACCTGCGACCTTATCATAAAGTGTATAAGTCCTGTTAAAATTTGCTTTCCCAAAATGCAGCACCTCGCGTTTATTTGAGTTAAACTCCATCTGCCACTTCTCAGCCCATTGGCCCATCTTGTCGAGATCCTGTTGCAATCTGAGATAGTCCTCTTTGCTGTCCACTACATTTCCAATTTTGATGTCATCTGCAAAATTACTAACTGTACCTCTTATGCTCGCATCCAAGTCATTTATGTAGTTGACAAAAAATACAGGACCTAGCTCTGATCCTTGTGACACTCCATTGGTCACTGGCCTCCAGTATTAAAAATAACCCTCCACCACCACCTTCTACCTTTGAGCCAGTTTTATATCCAAATGGCTAGTTCTCCGTGTATTCCATGATATTTAACCCTTGGGAAACCTTGTCGAACGCCTTACTGAAGTCCATATAGATCCCATCTACCGGTCTGCCCTCATAACTCCTCTTTGTTACTTCCTCAAAATCTCAATTAAGTTTGTGAGACATGATTTCCCAGGTGCAAAGAGACTGATGTGTTGCTGTGTTTCGAGCTGAAGCAGTAAATCTCCAGTCAGGCTGTCATTGAAGGGCTATGAGTCTTGTGATAACAGGAAGCTGTCATTCATCGTGAATGAGGGACAGCGAGGTCGTTCAGGCCTTCGAGTTGCCTCACCATACGATAAGATCATGATTGATTGAATTGTCATCTCTAATCCATGTTCCTGCCTAAACCCTCGAAGATTTGACTCTAAGGTATTCAAAATGATCACGTAGAAGATGGGACTGAGTTAATAGAACCGATATGTTCTCACTTTACCACGTTTTGCTTTATTATACAAGCAATTTCTAATTTATTTCAACATCTGCAGATCTTTAGTTGTTTTGAATAATTCCGTGAAATAGAGTGCAATTTGTATAATTACCCCAAGTCTGTTTTGATACATGCATCGACCCTTATGCAATGTGTAACTTACTTGCTCCTTTGTTTTGATTTTTGGATACACTCGTCGATCTCAGCGCAGGGTGTAACGCATTCACCACTCTCTGCTCTTTCTTCCGTGTATAAACGTGGATTGGAGTGGAGTCTGTCTGTCTCCCTCTCTCTCCCCAGCCTGTGATTTTTACATGTTAATCACTCGATCAGAGTACTGTGCGCAACTCTTTCCCCAGTCTATGTTGCCTTATATTTAAAGCCCTCGATCAGAGCGCAGCGTTTATCTCACTGACCAGTCTGTGTTGTTTCTCATGTGAAGCCCTCGAATTGATAACTGTGGCTAACTATTCCCCCAGGCAGTTTAACTTGCAAAAATGAAGACATCGATCAGAGGGTAGTGTCTAAGTCTTTTCTCAGTTTTATTGATAAACGTCTTTATATGATTGCAGTGTGCAACTCTCTTCTCCAGGTAAAAACAAGGACTGCAGATGCTGGAAATCAAAGTCTAGATTAGAGTGGTGCGGGAAAAGCACAGCAGGTCAGGTAGCATCAGAGGAGCAGGAAAATCGACGTTTCGGGCAAAAGCCCATCTTCAGGAATAGAGGCAGGGTGCCTGCAGAGTGGAGAAATAAAATGTTATCTCTCCACTCTGCAGGCACTCTGCCTCTATTCATTTTCCACACCACTCTAATCTAAATTCTCTTCTCCAATCTACATTGTTTTATATATGAACAGCTCGATCAGAATGCAGTGAGGAAGTCACTCCCCGTTCTGTGTTGATTTATATATAAGCACATGGATCAGAGAGATGTTCGTAGGTATTTTCTTTCACTGATCGTACACAGACAGAATCGTTGAAGAGACTGATCGAGGATGACAAGGAGCAATTGGCTCAACAGCGATGTTGACTGAATTTCCACTCTGATTGTGCCAAGATGTCGGAGAGCTACTCCCCAAGGCAATGAGATGGAGAGTGACGATGCAATCAATGTCCGGATATGCTCCCCTGAATGCTTCGTGGGAATTATGAAAGGAGAGAATGATCATTCATTGACTGTGGGGAATGAGGGTGTTCATTGTACATATTGAAACATGATCTGGATCATGTTCTGATTATTTGACAGTTCCTGCAGTCAAATAGCAGCCGTTCTCTCGTTCCGTATCGCATGTTCAGATGTGGGTGCGGTGTGGTGCTCCTGCAGGAGGATGACGTGGCCATAGAAAGAAACATCGGTCGATGTTCTAGGAGATTGAACGTTCATTAGCAGAAATATTCGACGGTAGAGAAAGAGAATTTAAGCGGTGTTATCATTATAACATTTCAGTGTCCATAATACCAGCAATGCCTGTGAGACAATCGTATACACTGATTATAACCCATTCATATTTGTGGAATTATTTAAGGACAGAAATGCCAGACTTTCTGCCAAGTTTCGATGGAGATTGTTGTTGCAGCCGAACAATTTGACAATTGTGCATGTAACAGATCCAGAAAATGTGATTGATGATGCATTATCGCAACTCGAATGAGATACGAAGGTGTTCGGTGTTGGGCGTAGCGCCGCCTGAGTTTTTATGTGGTTGTGCACGTTTGCATTTTCGTAGTTAGTGATGTCTGTATGTGTGTTTGGGCTACTAACTGGGTTTTTAAGGTCGAACAATGAAGCCATGTTTTGATATTCATTTAAGGGATGTGGTGTCACAAAATGAGTCAATTTTCTTCTAAAAGCTGTTCATTGGCTGAAGGATACCCTGCCCATGACTTTTATTTTCAGAGCGGTAATAAACTAGGCCGAGCCCCGATTAGTCTACTTTGGTACTGTGAATAAAGGACATTAGATTACTTACAGTTGGAAACAGGCCCTTTAGCCCAACAAGTCCACACCGACCCGCCCATTCCCCTATATTTACCCCTGCACCTAACACTACGGGCAAATTAGCATGGCCAATTCACCTAACCTGCACATTCTTGGACTGTGGGAGGAATCCGGAGCACCCGAAGGAAACCCACGCAGATACGGGGAGAATGTGCAAACTCTACACAGACAGTCGTCTGAGGCGGGAATTGAACCTGGTTCTCTGGCGCTGTGAGGCAGCAGTGCTAACCACTGTGCCACCGTGCCGCCCACTAAGGCATTGTGAGACCTTTTTGTTTATATGTACACAGTTGAGACTTCAGGCTAAAATGGTCATGTTTTAGAAGTGACCAGTAGAAAGAAAGATCAGCTGAGCTGAGCAGTTTAATTCAATCCAGAACTGATTGAGAATTCAACAGTTAGCTGTGTGCAAACTGTCTCCTTTGCCCTTCTACCTTTAACCTGTAAGCATCTGATCCTTGTCTGCACTGTGTTTTAAAGGAAGTTTGTTTATAAGGAATGGTTTGCATATTCGGAACAGGATAATTGAGTTTAGTTTGGATAGACTGAGTTCTGGCGGGGTTCTTTATTCTGTTCTTCGTATTTCATTATGTAATTTTGTGAAAATATATTTTGTCTGTTTTAAACCTAAAAATCAACTTCGCTACCTTATTTAGAATGGTTTTCACTGTATACTTACCGAAACAAATGGTAAAGCTATTTTCCGGGCTGCCTGCTAAAAAATGTTTTGAGTAGCCTGGACTAATCCCTAAAAAGGGACACGTTTCTATGGTCTGCTCCAGTTATGACTTTTCTCTTAGGTTTGTCTGGCAATTGCAATAGAACCGGATGACTAACCTACGAGGAAAATTTAATAGCTAAGTATGAATGTATGGCGACAACAATTTTGAAATTGCGCAATGCCAAATGAACCTTAAATGTTTCGTTCCTCTGCCTCCTGGCATGTTAATATGTTTGTTTTATTCAGTTGTAGGTGGATGGCAATGACTGTCCGAATATTGTCTGCTTCTCCTTGCATCATGGAGAAGGTGATGCTGAGCTGCCTTCTTCACCCATTGCATTCACGGAGGTAGACTGCAATGCCCTGAGAGAGGGAATCCTCAGGGTTTGACGCAGCCACGGTGAAGTAGCAGCAATAAATTTGTCGAAGTCTTGAGTACACTGTGAAGCTGTGCACTTCCAAGAAAATAGCTCGTACCCCATCACACACTTGACAATTATGCTTTTGTGGAGACAGGAGGTGAGTATTCCAAAACTCAGTCTTGCTTTTGAACTATGCCCCAGTCTGAATTAGAGTAGAAATTGTACAAGTCGCTGAGATAGAGCTGCGATTTTAACTTCCATGAATGAAGTGTTGTTGAGATGTCATTGCATCAACACAATTAAGAAACCAAAGACTTAAAATATTATTAACTTCAGTAGTGCCTGGCAGTAGCATTTCGTCCATTTTTTTGTGACACAATGTGAACGTCTGAAGCTATAGGAATTGCCAACGTATTTCAAAGTTTTTTTTAATTGTTCTGTCCTCAGGCCTACTAGGAAATACATTCTGTGGAAGTCAATTGCATCGTTAGTTCGAAAAAACGGGATTCTCTGTGATCAGTTAAGTGGAATCGGATCAGGATGCATTTAAAATTGAAATGTGCACAGCGCTTCCAGTGGAAGCCCCAAGTTATCTGGACGAAAACTGTAGGGAGGCTGCGCTTCAAATCGATACAGAAATGGAGAGTGGTTGTCCAATCTATAATTACCTGAAGGAGTTACATCTGTATTGCTGTCGATTGAAGGGATTATCTTATCAGTTTTCTTTTCCTTTGCCTGTGACTCCAGCGTCAATAGAGATGGAAGAAACCATGGAGCTCATTGTGTTCAGGGGAGCTCCTGTGAAATGTGGGCACCTCGCAGACACGGTTTAGTAAACCATAAAATCAATTAGTCTTTTTATTCTTAAACATCGTGCTATTGTAACATTCCACATTATCTTTTGTTGCAATGGGATATTTGTGCCTCTTCAAATTTGGGTGCTCATATGGTTTCTCAACGTATACATGTTTTATGGAAAGCAGTTGGTAATCATGCTGGAATATTTATCTTACAAACGATATTTCGTTGAGTTGATGCTTCTTGTCAAAGCAGTATTGAAAAAATATATTTACTTACAATGTAATGATTCAAAGATCCATCAACCTGTGTGCAAATCATGATCCAATAAATTGCCAGGGACCTAATGTACATAAGGCTACAATTCTATTACAGACATAAGACTGGCAGTGAGATTCACCAGAGGATCACCACACCTCAGTGAAGGCAATGAGATTGAGAAGATGTGACCATTATAACTTCTGTTGGGAGCATTTTATTTATAATAACAGCTTCACCAATCCAGTCATAAATTAAGATTTGTGGATCTTAGTTATTATATTGAAGAGACAGCGATGATCCTTTTTTTATGAACAGACCAAACCCCCTGACAATGTATTAAGAATACATAAAGCCACCCCGAGTCTGGAACTTGACTTATTCAAATCGTCAATAAAACTGTAAGGTTTGTGTTGCAGATGCAATTTGATTAGTCAAACTACTCGTCTTGAAACCATGCATTTCATTGTTACACTGCTCTCAAAAAGCAAACTCTTTTTAAAAAAGCACAACAACATTCTATCGAAGTACTTAGCAAAACAATAGATATATTGAATGCTACGAATTAATGATTCGAATATAGTTACATCGTATGTGCATACACTTGACAAAGGCAAAATCAACAAAACCGATTGAATGAAATGCAAGTATAACAGCAGAAAGTGATGGCAAGATTTTATCTGCAACAGATAGTGGAATAAAACATTCTACATTCAACATTTTGACCTCAGCACTGTGAAAAGCTTCGACTACAAATTTTCGTCTGCCGGAATTTTGCCGCATCCATTCAGACTGCTCCTGTTGTTCCAATTTAAAAAAAAGAGCAAGACATCACAAGTTGGTAACGGTGGTGATTCTGAGCAGAGTACGCCCTCCCTCTGTTTAAACCTTGCTTCACAAAAAAAGGACAAACTAAAATGCCGCAGCAGACCCAATTAGAAAAACGTGGACATTAGCATACCAAGATAGATTGATTTTCAGAAATCTTTACTCTTATGATATCAAAACACTGAAAAGCACATCTTCTGTCCTGCTGCCAATTTCAGTCCATTTTCTCACGCCACCGAACGCATTGGTCTTCCTTCATCACATTTATGGCATCGCATCTGCAAATATGTTTTGTCATCCTGTCACGTATATGTTTTCAAACTGAATTGCTCCAGTAATAAGCTCCATATCAACAGTCCGTATTTATTTTTCTTCACAAATTTTGAGGAGTTATGATCTGTCTTTGCAAGTGACTCAGATTGGCAACATCAATGTTGACATTTTGCAGATGAAGAGCAAGGCCTAAGGGCTCTTTCGATTATTACAGAATATTTTTGTTGATCATCATTTAGTTGTCTGGAAGAGAATACTAAATAGATATTTTTTTCTTTCTTCTAGTCTTATTCTTGTAAGATTACAGTACCATCACACAAATCACTCGCATCGACAGCCACCTTGAAAGGCTTCGCAAAATCAGATGTGGCCAAGACTGGGTTAGTGGTCAAATTCCTTTGGACATTCATCCGTCCCCTGAAATTTTATACACTTCTTCAACAAGTCAGTCAGTGGAGCAACCACATTGTTAAAATGTGGTGCGAGCTTGTGATTTAAAAAAAAAACTCAGTCCCAGGAATCCATTCATGTTGATGGTAAAAGAGACTCCTCAATACCTTTTGTTTTCACATCTCGTGGGGGCTGGCAACTGTCCATGTCCAGAGATATGGCTGAGTAATGTAACTTCGACGTTTGTGAAATTACTCCTAGCCAATGTTTATCACAAAGCTCACTTTCCAAAGTCGATTGAATAACTTCGATTGTTGATCGAAATATTCCTTGCATGTGTAACAAAAATAATCGATCCACTGATATACACAACGCAATTGAATCACCTGGAAATAATTTTATTGGCTGGTCTTCATAAAAAAAAGATTACGTTCACCTATTAAAGTTCTACCATCGTCACAATGTCACTAGACAAGCGTCATCTTATGGGTTTGGGGCAAATAATGTGGACGCAGGAATAAGGCAGCGGTAGGGAAGTGAACAGAGAAGAAGGGAATGGAGAGGAGAAATAACCATTTGGAAGACAATGAGCTTACCCATGATAGGGAGAATGGTTTTGTTCAGCGAAAATATTGTCTTACACATCTAATAGAATTCTTTGAAGAGGCGACAAAGTGATTGATGAGGGAAGGGATGTAGATGTCACATGCATTGACTTTTGTAAGGCATTTGATAAGGTTCCTCATAAGCTGATGAAGAATGTGAAGTCGCATGTGGGTTTAACATGTTTGAGCTAAATGCATAGACAACTGGAGACAGAGAGTAGTAGTGGAAGGGAGCTTCTGAAAATGGAGACCTGTGTCTAGTGGTATCCCACAAAGATGTTTGTGATATGTTGTTTATGATACACAGAAATGAATTGAATGGAAACGTATTTTGTCTCATAAGAAATTTTGCAGATGGAACTAAGATTAGTGAAGCAGTGGTTATTGAGGTTGACTGACAGACAATACAGCAGAATACAGATATATTGAAGATTTGGGCTGAGAAATAACAGATGGAACTCAATCCAGACAAATGCGTGGTGATGCATTTTGGAAGATGCAATTTCAAAACCGAAATCTACAGTAAATGTAAACGTCCTGGAGAAAATTGAAGTACAGAGAGATTTGGGTGTTCAGGTGCATTGTTCACTGAAGTTCGAAACGCAGGCCAGCCGAATTGTGAAGAAGGTACACGGGATGCTTTCGGACGGGGTATTGAGTACAAGAATTAACAGGTCATGTGACAGTTGTATAAGACTTTCGTTCGGCCACATTTGGAATATTGCATACATTTCTGGTCACCACGTTACGAAAAGGATGTGGATGCTTTGGAGACGGTGCAGCGGAGGTTCGCTGGGATATTACCTGGTATGGCGCTTGCTCGATATGAGCAGGGGATGAGGGGATCCGAATTGTGGCCTGCAAAATCACGAGTGGTGTAGATGCTGTGAGTTGCAAGAAACATTTTCCCATCGTGGAAGACTCAATTACTCGTGGTCACGAGTTCAAAGTGAGATGGGACAAGTTTAGGGGAGATATACGCAAAAAGTCTTTCACGCAGAGGTTGGTGTGCGCCTGGAATGCGTTGACAGCGGAGGTTGTCGGGGCGGGAATGATCGGGTCAATGAAGATGTATCGAGACAGATAAATGAATGGGCAGAGAGTGAAGGATTAAAGATCCTTAGGAAATAGGCAGCAGGTTTAGATAGAGGATCTAAATTAGCGCATACTTGGGGGTCGAAAGTGTCTGCTCCTCTGCTGCAAGGATCTTTGTTCTTCTTCTTGCACCAACGAAATACTGCATGTCAAAAGGAATTAGTGGCACGTTTGCATTAAATACTGAAAACTAGCAGACTTGGTGCAGGAGATAAGGTGGAACCGCATGGTTATTATTTCAAGGATGATGAAGTGTCGGAGTAGACAAGGCTGACCGCAACTGGTGAAGGTGCTGGTGAGACCTCATCTGGAGTACTCAGGGTTTTTGTCGTGTTATTTGAGGAAATACAATAGTTCATAGATTGCAGTTCAGATGAGGTTCATCAGGAAGATCTCTGGTCTGTAGATATTGTCGGAGAACCTTTTGGGACTTCATCACTGGAGTTGAGAAGAATATGATGTATTATCCTTGTAACATATAGGAATCTTAAGGGTGTTGGCAGTTAAGTGCTGAGAGGATCTTACCAATCATGGCACAACTGAAGACAAGAGGACATTGTTTCAGGATTAAATGGGTCAAAGTACGACTTAAATTAGAAGGTATTTCTTCCCATCGATGATTTGGAGTCTTTGGTGATCGTTTCCATGGAGAGGTTTGTGGACAGAGCCGTTATATTTATTTAAGGCTGCCATATAATATTCTTGATCAGTGTGAAAAACGAAGTTACATGCAATGGGCAGGAAAGTGAACGTGAGGAATGTTGGATCAGCCAAGATCCATTGAATGGCAGAACAGGCGTGAGTGACTTTGTCGAAACAATGAAACAACTCATGTTCCTACTTCTTAAGGAAATCTGAATAAAGCATGGAATTTACACAGATCACCCAACATTGATCGAGGTGCTAAGAATTACAACACTAAGCCAGCACGATCAAAGACCTTCTTATCACTAATTCTAAAATTGGGAACACTTTCCCATCGATCAATCAAACATCAGTTGGACGTATTTATATTCATACAATCAGCTTATGCAGTCAATGTCACTGGCACCACAATTTCTGCCTGGACATTTTCTGACCAACTGAGCGACAGACAGACAATTGTCAGAACCTGGCACATCGGTATACAGAAAGAAGGCAGTTTCCCCACGAATCTGAAAAAATGATGCCTGGCCTCATGAAAACTCACGTGAAACGAATGCCACGGAGCATTACTCTGCATAATACAAATCGATGTATATTTATGTTAAGAGCTACAATATATTCTGGGAATGGGACATCAATGTCCATCAATAAGAAGAATCCCTTCCAACACCAGCAAGGGCTTAGCTAAATTATTCTGCTGCGGTATCATAAAAAAAAGAACCGTGGATGCCTGAGGTCTGAAACTAATAAAAGCAGAAAATACCCGATAAACTCAACAGATCAGATTGAAACGATCAAATCAGAGATTGCTATAAATCTGAAGCAAACAGATGTTGCTGCAAATATAAAACAGATAGAAACCGGAATTGATGGAGACCAGAAATTAACAGAAGCATAATAGATTTGCAGAGACATGAAACATGCATAAACAAAATGTGTTGACAGTTCAAACAAAAGCAAACAGAAATTGCTGTAATTCTGAAACAAACAGAAACGAAAATTGATGGAGATCAAATCAAGCATTAAGATGGTGTTAGGTCTATTGGTATATCTGTGGTACTGCAATGGGTGAGGGGGAAGGAGTCCATGAGAGGTACATTTATTGGAAGATGTTATTACCAGCAGCTATTAGATGAATTCATCCATGAAAGCAACTGGAGGATTGGGAAATGCGCATTCCCTTTCGAAACAACGAGTCATCTTGACTTTGAGGATATCTGCCACTGTATTATGAAAGAGTACTGTTTTGCTCAGTGGGACAGTTAGTAAACAGCTGCAAACATTCAGAACTGTCTATCTGTAATCTGCTGTGGGCATTCTGTTGGCACCCTCACCAATTTTGACTCTTGCGTTCGTGACACTTCCTCTGAGCGGGGGAAAATAGTCCGACTATTTAAGCACAGGAATAAGGACGTCGTCCAGTAGTTATACAGGGCCCTGGTGCGGCCACACCTAGAGTATTGCGCACAGTTCTAATTTCCTTGAATGAAGAAGGGGTTCTCGAAATGGAGGATGTGCTGTGAACATTTATCAGATTAATTACTGGAATGGTCGTACTGAGGCATGAGATGCGGTCGAATCGGTTATGACTATTCATTGCAGTTGAGAACAATATAAACCAAGAATATTCAAACAGGACTCGACAAGTAGACGCAAGAAGGATTACAAGACATGCCCGAAAAATCAGTTAGAGTTAACAAAGACACGGTGAATAATTCAGGATGGAGATGAAGATCAATCGTTTCACCCAGTGAATTTTGAGCCTGTCGAATACCTGCCACTGAAAGAAATCGAAGTCTGATTTCAAAAGTGAGAGATACATAATTCTCCAAGCTGCAAGCTTGCAAGATTGTTGCATATAAGCACGGACAGGGTCCTGAGTTGGATGGTCAGCTATGAGCACAATGAATGTTTGATTAGGTTTGACTGGAGGAATGACATACTCCTGCTCCCAGCTTCAATCTTTCCCTGGATCAGATTAAGACTTTTCATTCTTGCCACATCCAGTTGTGAATGGCAGTGGACAATTAAACAACTGCCATTCACAACAGTACCCAAATGTATATTTTCCCTAAGGCCGAGGGAGCCCACAACGTTCGTGCAAAAGACAGCAGAAATATCTACGTGAATCTACTGCTGGCTGTTAGGAGGGTATTCGATCCTGCCTCCTCATGACTGATAGAGACCAAAAACAGCAAATTCATAAACATCCAAATGTTCAACATATAAAATAGAACAGTACAGCACATTACAAGCTCTATGGCCAACAATGTTATGCCGAGCATTTATTTTAATTTAAGATCAAGCTAACATGCACATCCCTCAATTTACTACGTCCATGTGTTTGTCTAGCAGAGGTCTAAATGTGCCTAATGTCTCTGACCTCTTACCACTGCGCGATGTGCATTGCATGCACTAATCTCTCTCTGCGTCAAAACCTACCTGTGACATCCTCCCTATAATTTCATCGAATCATCTTAAAATTATGACCTCTCGTGACAGCCATTTCTGCCCTGAGGAAAAGTCTCCGGCGAACTACTTTACCTCTGCCTGTCATTATCTTGTACATCTCTATGTAATCACTTCTGCTCCTTCTTTTTTCCAGTTTAAATACCCTATATCACACAACATATCTTCATAAGATGTGTCCCCCAATCCAGGCAGCATCCTGGCAAATCTCCTCTGCAGCCCCTGTCAAGCATCCACAATGAGGCACCAGAACTGGGCAGAATAGACAAGTGTGGTATAACAAGGGTCTTGCAAAGCTGCAGCAAAACATTGTGGCTCTTAAATTCAATCCCCCTGTTCATGAAAGCCAAAACACCAGTGCGAGCAGCAGCGAAGGTAAGACCGTTTGGTTTTAAAAGTGCTTACCGGTAGCGGGCAGACGGCAAGCAGAGGGGCAGCCGAGACCCGGAAGCAGTTAGTGTAAGCTTAGCTGGGTTAGTTTTTTCCCCTTTAAAAGCGTGAAGGAGAGGAACCCGAGGCACTACACGGGTAGTGCCTCCCACCCGCCCTCCTCCTCTAACCTAATAATAACACCTGTTGTGGTAAGTAGGAAAGTGCTGAATTTTGCTTGTTGTATTCGTTAGACCCAGTTTTTTTAAAAATAAAAGTTAGCTTTAGAGGGATGGAAGTGAAGGCAGTGCAATGTTCCTCCTGCAACATGTATGAGGTGAGGGATGCCATCGACGTCCCTGCCGATTACACTTGCAGAAGTGCACCCCATCTCCAGCTCCTCCAAGACCGTGTTAGGGAACTGGAGCTGGAGTTGGATGAACTTCGGATCATTCGGGAGGCAGAGGGGGTCATAGATCAGAGTTATAGGGAAGTAGTAACTCCAAAGATGGCAGATAGATGGGTGACAGTGAGGGGGACTGGGAGGAAGCAGCCAGTGCAGGGACCCCCTGCAGCCGTTCCCCTCAAGAACAAGTATACCGTTTTGGATACTTGTGGGGACGACTTACCAGGGGCAAGTAACGGGGCTCAGGCCTCTGGCACGCAGCCTGTCCCCGTTACTCAGAAGGGAAGGGTGAAGAAGAGCAGAGCAGTAGTAATTGGGGACTCGATAGTTCGTGGCACAGATAGGCGGTTTTGTGGGAACGAGAGAGACTCACGTTTGATATGTTGCCTCCCAGGTGCAAGGGTACGTGACGTCTCTGATCGTGTTTTCCGGGTCCTTAAGGGGGAGGGAAGAGCAGCCCGAAGTCGTGGTCCACATTGGCACCAACGACATAGGTAGGAGGAGTGCAGAGGATGTTAGACAGGCTTTCAGGGAGCTAGGTTGGAAGCTCAGAGTTAGAACGAACAGAGTTGGTGTCTCTGGTTTGTTACCCGTGCCACGTGATAGAGATTCGAGGAATAGGGAGAGAGAACAATTAAATGCGTGGCTTCAGGGATGGTGCAGGAGGGAGGGGTTCCAGTTTTTGGATAACTGGGGTTCTTTCTGGGGACGGTGGGACCTCTATAAACAGGATGGTCTACACCTGAACCTGAGAGGCACCAGTATCCTTGG
>NC_057758.1:319640-335831 GCF_004010195.1 Chiloscyllium plagiosum
CACTCAGCGAGTCGTAAGTTCATGGAATGCCCTGCCAGTAGCAGTGGTGGACTCTCCCTCTTTATGGGCATTTAAGCGGGCATTGGATAGGTTAGGTGGGCTTGGATCGGCGTGGGCTTGGATCGGCGCAACATCGAGTGCCAAAGGGCCTGTACTGCGCTGTATTCTTCTATGTTCCACCATATGCTTTCTTAACAACCTATCCACTTGTATGGCAACTTTGAGGAATCTATATATGTGGATCCCAAGATCCTGCTGTTTTCTTCCACACCTCGGGAACCCTGTCTTTATGGCGTATTCTGCATTCGAATTAGATCTTCAGAAATTCGTTATTTCGCATTTATCCAGGTTGAAATTCATTTGAAACTTTTCAGACCAGCTCTGCATCCTGTCAATGTCTTGTCATAACATGCAACAGCTATCGACACTGTCTACAACACCTTTATATCATTGGCAAAGTTACTACCCCACTGTTCAACTTCATCAACCAATTCATTTTTAAAAAAACTACAAAGAGCAGAGGTCAAAGTACAGATCCCTGCGTGACACCATCATTCACAGACCTCCAAGTGATATACACGCTGCCCTCATTCTGTACACAGACAGCAAATCTCCCTGTACCCCATACCTCCTAACTTTCTGAATGAGCCAACCTCAGAGAACTTTCTATCAAATGCTTCACTGAAATCCATATACAGCACATCCACTGCTCAACCTTCATCAGCTTGCATCATCCCATCCTCAAAGTACTCAGACTTGTGAGGCATGACTTGCCTGTCACAAAGCCATGCTGACTCTCTTTAATCAAAATATAATTTTTACCAAATAGTCATAAATCTTCTTTCTCAGAATCCTTTCCGAGACCTTGCTTACCACAGATGTAAGATTGACTGGTATGAAATTCCCATAAATTTCCCTATTCCTTTCCTTCAACAGAGGTGCAATTTTCGGCTCCCTGCAATCATCCCGTGGAGATTGAGGATGCAAAGATCATGGCCAGAGGCGTAATATTCTCACTCCTCACTTCCCATAATACCCTTGGATATATCTGATTCTATCTTGGGGAATTATCTATCTTGATGTCTCTCAGAATTTCCAGCACATCCACTTTCTTAATGTTAATCTGTTCAAGTCCGTTAAAATGGTCCACGTTGTTCGATCAAAAGGTCTCTCCCTCTAGAAAAAAGCTCATGTAGAACCTTGCCTAACTCTTGTGACTGACGGCATGTACGTGTATAACACCTTTGAGTTTTCCCCAATACTTCCCACCAAGCCTTTTTTATGCTCCCCTCCTCGCTTTCCTCTGTACATTTCATTTCTTTCCAAACTACGCTTCAATCCAGTGAAATTGTGCCAGATCTTTGGCTCCTCAACCTTAAGTCAGCTTCCTTCTTTTCCGAGAAGCTCCTCTTCTCCTGTCATCTAATGCTCCTTCACTTTAATATTCCTTCACTGCCTCAGTGTAAAAACTTATCCAACATTGGCAAGAAGTGCTCCTTCAGCAGCGTCTACATTTCTGTTAGGCCTTTCCCGTAGAACAATTGCTCCCAATTTCTACTCCAAAGCTCCTGATTAATTGTAGCATAACTATCTTTCCCCAATAAAATACTTTTCCATTCTGCCTGTTCCTCTCCATCTCCATGGCTTTAGTAAAGGTGAGGCAGTTGTGGTCACTGCCACCGAAATTGTCTCCCACCGAGAGATTGGAGACCTAAACTGCCTCGTTGATGAGCACTAAATCCAATATTGCCTCCCCCATAGTCGGCCAAACTGCATATTGAGTCAGGGATCACTCCTGGGCAACAAGACAGAATCGGCTCCAACTAAACAATCTGCACATCGGAGGTTTCAATCAATATTGGAGAAGTTGAAGTTACCCATAACAACAGCTCATTTACACCTGCACATTCTCAAGATTTGCTGGCTACTCTATGCTTCCTTCTCTCAGCTCATATTGTGGGATCGAAAGAAAACACCCAATAAAATGTCTGCTCCCAGGAGGACCAATACCATCACAGAACACATTGGATGGCTCCATCTTTGAAGACCACAATTTTCCCTCCCACGTGGTCGATAACGCTCTATCATGCATGTCATCAACTTCCCAGACCTCTGCCCTCGAACCCTACCTCTTCAACCACAATAAGAACAGATACCCCCGGTTCTCACCTGTCACCCCACCATCGGATACATCGCGTTATCCTCCTTCAACTACAAACAGGCCCCACCACTAGGGATATATACCTCATCCCTATCTGCGTTCTGTAAAGTCCATTGCATCCGTTAATCCCTTGTGAGGTACACGTGCTTCACTAACCCACACACCCCTCCTTACACCTTTCCAAGCCGCCACCGGAATTGCAAAACCTGTGCACACACCTCCCCCCTTCCCTCCATTTGACGCCAGAACGGTGTCTACCATTTCAACACGCATCTATTGTTGACGATGTGGTCTCCTCTACACTGGGCAAACAGGACGCCTATTTGCAAATCACTTCAGATAACATCTCTGGGACTCACGCATGGAACAACCCCACTGCCCTATGGCCGAAAGCTTTAACACTGCACACATTCAGCCAAGGACATATCGGTCTTGGGCCTCCATCACCTCCAAAAGCACACTGGCCGTCGCCTCGAGGAAGAAAGCCTCATCTCTGCCTTGGCGCTCTCCAACCACATAGGATCAGTGTGCATTTTACCAGTTTCCTCACAACCCCTCTTCTCTATTTTCCCCAGAATCAATCTTCCAATTCGTCACCCCCTTCTGTCCTATCCTACTTGTCCATCTTCCTTCCCACCTCTCTGTTCGACCTTTCTCGCTAATCTAACGCCTTTACCCTTAACTTCATCCACCTATCTTATTCTCAGGTACCTTCCCTCAGTATACCGGCCACTGCAGCGGACAGCTGGAACTGACAACCGGAAGTGGCAGAGACAGACCACTATAAATGCCGGAGGAAACATCACAGAAGCGCTTCACAGGAGGCTCCCAAGCACTGAGGATGTCACCTAGACAGGGGACGAAACGTCTGCAACACCAATTCCCAGCTCAGTGAACAGGACCACAACACCTTCCCTCTAGCCCCACCCCCTCCCACTTATCTCTCAATGTCCTTGGGTCACCCCCTCATTCCCGATGAAGGGTGTATGCTCGAACAGTCGATTCTCCTGCTCCTCGAATGCTGAATGATCGGTTGTTCTTTTCCAGTAACACACTGTTCGACAAAGTACACAAAGAGAGTCGGGTAAGGCTGGAATCGAACCAATATTTCTGGCACTGTGACGCAACTGTGCTAACCATTTACTGAAATATCAAAGAAGAAGGAATTGCCCGGGTGGTGACAGAGTTTACTTCTGCAATGCAACTTATCTACAGGCCTCACCACAGCCTTGAATCAAACATGGCGAAAAACAACTGGAATTCAGAGGCTGTCTCGAACCAGCCTGAAAATAAATACTCAAGGCTTCCACACTGCTCGATAAAAGGCAACGTCTAGGAACATTTCCTTTTCAAATTTACTCGTGGGACATAGGTGTAACTGTCTGGGCACAGCATTTATTGCCTGCCCCAATTTCTCCCGTAAAGCAGGTGTTGGTGATCTATATTGTTGAACCTCCACAGTCCATCTGCTGTCGGACGACCCGCAGTGGGGATGGGCAGTGAATTCCAAGATTTTGCCAAGCGACACTGAAGGAACGGTGAAATATTTCCGAGTCAAGATGGTGAGCAGCTTGGAGGCGAATTTGCAGGCATGGTGCATTCATGCATCTGCTACACTTGTTCTTCGAGGTGGAAGTGGACACGAGTTGGCTGTTGAAGGAGTCTTGGTCATACTATTGAATATGATGATATCAACTTGATGTTGTTTATTAATGCAATCTGAAAAGTAATGCAAAAGTGTCACATAGCAATTCATCAACAGGATTGGCCATAATCAATACTATTTTTTTGAAAACATAATATCAATCACCACCTTATATTTCATTGTTTTAATGTTTTTTTTCTGCGAGTGGCCTTATATTTTTTTAAAATCTAATGATGTGTTTGATTTATAAAGTCAGAGAGGGCTGCTGCAGAGTAAAAGGCCATTCATCCCATCGAGCCAGTGCCAGCTGAAAAACAATCGAATACTATTTTCTAGCAGTTCCAGTTTTGCAGCTCATGGCATTTTAACTGTACATCTGGCATTGCAGAAGTGTAGCGAGTGTCAAATGGCTCAATCCGTATGTGATTGAAATCAAATTCAAAGCTGATGATGCATTGTGTTTTTTTACTCTCCGAACTTCAATTAGTGATTTCAACTAACAGCTGTTATCAGGAGTTCAACTATGTCTCTGGATAATTTCCCAATGCTTCACTCAGGCTTCATTTACAGGTATAAACACAAGTTTCTCAGCCTAGCTTTTGCCTCAGGACACTTGACTAGTTCATGCATGTATCACCTTGCCACACGCTCTTCTAACAATATTCACCCTTTCAGCGTCTTGTTATACATTGTGATTGTGCAGTACTTTAAACAGAACGTGTGATACAGAGAAGCAGAAGTAACTCCGCCGCTCAGCAATGGATTTTTCACTCATCTTTCTGATAGAACGTATTTACTATCCGTTTCTAGCTATTTTCGGAGTTTTTGGTAAGACATGACATCCGTGCTTCTGTTTATGACAATAATTTTCTGCCGAATTTGTTTTATACAGCTACTTGTAATGTCTTGCGCCTGAGTGCTGTATGCTTTATTTTCTTTTCAAAGAAATGCCTCAACTTTCCTCTTCTGAAGAGTTACAAATGAGGCTTTCTTGAAACAATTTCAATGTTGGTTGTAACCCACATTCGGCTGCAATCTGAAGATGGAGACAAATTAAATTAGAATGTTGTGGAGGTACGCATAACCAGCTCAGGCAGTAAATTCCCGACACGCAAAACCGTCTGCGTATGAAAGCTTTTCTTCATGTCTCGCTTTATCAGTCTGCCACTTAACCTGAGTCTTTAACGGTTGTATGTTGAACTCTTCGCTGCGGGAAGCAGGTTCTTCCTTTCCACTCTGACTCTATCTCACACAATTTCATGTAGCTCATCTGCCAGCCTTTTCTGTTTGATGGAAATCAAAAACAGCATCTGCAATTTGTTCCCGTAGCTGCAATGTTCCATCCCTGGCAATATGCTGGCAGGTTATATTTGCACTGTCTCCATGACCATGCATTCTTCCTGCAATATGGAGATCAGAACTGCACAGAATACTTCAGTTGCAACCCCGGCAATTATGGCCAGTCATGTAATGCTTCAATTTCCACTGCTCAAATGCAATTTTGATTCAGAATTAAATTTTACAGTCTAAGCAATAACCTGGCAAATCACGTTTGTACCATTTCCAAAGTAATCATATCCTTCTTCTAATGTGGATTACAGAACTGCGCACCATGCTTCAGCTGTGTTCCAACCAATGTTTGACAAGGTTTCAGCGTTAGTTCCATGCTCTCAAACACTATCTGTCGGCTCATCGAGATAAGTATCCCATATCTGTTCCTTTCAAAATACATTGAGTCCCTCAGACGTGAATTGGTTACTCGGAAGACGGTATGCAATCAGTGCTTTGCAATTCTGAGAATTAAGTGAAAGAGCAAATACAATTGCATCAACAATGAGACATGCACACTTCTATCTCCTTGGCAACCGGGTATAGAAGTGAAATTCACTTTTGAAATGCATTTTGATAGTGTTTATATAAGAAATGTTTAATGGTGTTTTCGTCAAATCTAGCGCACAGCATATTAATTGATTATACTTAGTGTTGCAATCTGGTTCCAACATGAATCTCAGCAAAAAAAGAGGCTAACACAATGTCGAGTCTAAAGCTGAATTGACGGCTTCAACTAATTTACGGTCATTGGTGAGACATGCATGTCACTAGCTGGGTCAGCATTTATTTTCCGTCCCTGGTTGCCTCTATGAGAAGGTTATGATAAGTTGCCTCCTTAAACTGCTGCGGTCTATGTGCAATAGATGAACAACATTGTCTTTTGGGAGGTAATTCTAGGAGTTTGACTCGGGAACACTGAGAGAATAGCTGTTATATGTCTAACTCAGAGTGGGGAGTGACTTAGATCTGCAGATTTTGATTTGCCTATGCATCTGTTGCCCTTTGGTTTATAAGGTGGTAACTGAGGATCATTGGTGAATTTCTGCAGTACATCTTGTTGATAGCAACACAGCTAGTACAGACACTTGGTTATTAGACTTTGAGATTCAGTGATGCTACTTCCATCGAATGCCAACAGTTAATGCTTATATTATGCCTTATTAGTGAATCCTAGTTTCCTCATTCATTGTACTCAATGATCTGCTGCATACATTTTCTCGGTTCCCAACTTATCTTACCCTGAATTACGTCCAGCTCCAACATTTTCGTGTTATTCTCTCACTCCTGATCCGCCGTCAAAGCTCACACTCAATTTGACACTATGGATTTTGCCCAAAAGTTGTCCTTTTCTATTGTCCTTTCATGAAAATTCCAATGGATGCATTGAAGGTGACATAAAATCTTCATGATTTGGAGATGCCGGTGTTGGACTGGGGTGTACAAAGTTAAAAATCACACAACACCAGGTTATAGCCCAACAGGTTTAATTGGAGCACACTAGCTTTCGGAACTACGCTCCTTCATCAGGTGATAGTGGAGGGCTACTATCAAGGAAGGAGCGTCGTTCCGAAAGCTAGTGTGCTTCCAATTAAACCTGCTGGGCTATAACCTGGTGTTGTGTGATTTTTAACTTCATAAAATCTTCATGCTTCTTATTTGTAACTCATTTCTTCTGAACATCTTCAAAGCCACTGGTTTAATATTAAAACGAGACTTACCCCTGAAGAATATTTAACCATAAATCCCTTAACTGTGGAAAGTGTTGTTTCTCTAAGAACTTGAAAAGAATATCCAACACACGTCTGTTCATTTATTTATTAGATTTCTTTCACAATATAATAGAAATAATAACAATTCTATATATTTTCTGTCTAAAATTTACAATTTCACCCCTGATATTGTTGAAATGCTGAGTTGATCCAAAGTTTATTCCATAATTAAACTCGTCTGTGTTTCTCGTTTTCCAGTTAATATTGTTGCTATCATCATCCTGTTCCGAGGCAGGTGTTGTCTCTCCAAGTGTATCACTCGATATCTTTTGGGAATGGCAGTGGCTGATCTTCTGGTCGTCATCTCTGAACCAGTCTTAAAGTGGTTTGGTCAAATTTATTTCATGGATTCATTCCTCTCCTATACTCCCGTGTGCAGTCTGATTGCTGTCATGATTTCTGCATCTACTGAAATTTCTGTATGGTTCACAGTTGCATTCACGTTTGATCGTTTTGTGGCGATCTGTTGTGAGCAGTTAAAAGAAACTCATTGCACAGTGAAAATGGCAAATCTGGTTCTGGGGGCAATAAGTGCATTGGGATGCTTTGGTAGTGTCCCGTGGTATTTCAGGTTTGAACCCGAGTCTGTAATTAATGATGTCCCTTGGTATTGTGTTACCAAAAAGAGCTTCTATACTTCTACTGGATGGACAGCGTTTGTCCTCTTCTATGTCATTTTGACATCATGCCTCCCATTCTTTCTGATTTTGTTTCTCAATATCCTGACCGTCAGACGAATACTGGCATCCAGTCGAATCCGCAGGAGAATCCGAGGTTTCCAAAATGGGATGCACCAAAACGACCCAGCGGTAAAGAATCGAAGGAAATCCATCATTCTACTCTTCAGTATATCTGGCAGTTTTTTGTTGTTATGGGTGACTCAGGTCGTATTTCACATCTACCAGCGAATTACGAAACGATACATTTACTCAGCCACAGATCCACTTTCTTTCACAGAAGCTGCTGCAAATATGCTGCAACTTCTCAGTTCATGTACAAATACATGCATTTATGTCCTAACCCAGGGTAAATTTAGAGAGGAGCTGAAAAATGCAATTAAGTATCCACTTGCAATTATTGTGAAATTAATTAAATCATAGAATGAAATGAACATTTTCAAGTAAAACTCGATCCATACTCTTCCGAAATTCTATACACTTCTTCAATTTTCTGTCGCTTTCCTGAAATACTTCAAAGGACAATCATATTAGATTGGTAATGCAGGACTCAGTAGTGGTTATAAACTTGAAGTTTCGTACAAAACTGCTACACTCGGATATGAAAGTGATTTATTGATAAATGTCTTCAATTGAGACTAAAGACACTCTGTTCACTTCAGATAAAAAGCATCTCAAAGGTACACTACACTTCAAATTCGGCTCGATACTACAGTTATGATTCGGCTTCTGATTCAAGTTGTTAGACAAGAAATGTCACGGTAGGTATTCAGAAGAAAGGCAAAGAGTAAATACACAGAGTTATGATAGCACGCGTACCAAAACATAAATCTACTCATAGACACATAAACTCTCTCACTTTCTATCTCACACAAAAATACATGCACACAGATATAGGAAAGGACTTCTCTCGCCCTTAATCTCTCTCTCTCGTACACATACAAGCAAACTCAACCACACAGACACGCACACAACATTGGAGTTGAAGTCAGGCAATAAGGAGTTATGAAGAGAAAGACAGAAACAAAAATACGTCAGACAAATTGTGACATGTAAATCTCCAATGTGAACAAAAATATAAGAAGAGTGGGGGAGAGGGGCATATAGGAAGAAACAGGGCAGAATTTAAAAACTGGAATGCAATAAACTGGAGGAAAGCAGGGCAATGAGTACCCGGACGTGATGAAGTTTTAAGAATTATTAATCAATGGAGGAGTCACAGACATTTGTAAAGACTGCATCCTTTCTTTGTTCAGTGCTTTATTTACTCGTTGTGGACTGAATTAGGAAAATAACTGTTTAGCTTTAAAAGACAGAAGCACAAGTTCTCTTGCACGTTTCAAGGCAGGTTACGTGGTACTCATTGTGACACTGTTTACACTACTGTTTATTACCGCACTGACAGCACGACATTGCAGACAAGTTGCGACCATTGGATAGCTCCACATCAGGCAGTTAAATAATTAGTGAACGAGTGGCCAGTCATGCCTGAAGACATTGGACATCCCAAAAGGCAGAAGATTCCCTTTCTCTGCAGTTTAAGAAAGAAACGAAGCCTGTAGAAAGTTATATTATTTTCGCTTACCAGCTCCAGTACGCTGTGACGTTTAACCAATGAAATATTGACCTTGAACGGGACTGCTGAAGAACTTGACTCGGTGGAATGCGTTACAAAACTTTCCGTCTCTCCAAACACTCATTTTTTGGCTGTACGTGTAAATTGTGATGATGGTGGGATATGGCCTTATTAAGGGGATTGGTATTTTACCTGGCAGAGGTGAACGCCAACGTTCACAACTATAGCTTGCAGCGTGAATCTCTTTTTGATTTTTTTAAAAGAAAAGGATTTTTTGTTTCAGAACTAAAACTTGATTCATGCTTATTGTCAACGTGGATTGAGAAGAGAAGGTCATCTGGGCATTTTGAAATTTTTTTGTCAAAATATTAACTTTTGTAATGCCTCCTGGGCGAGCGGGCATTCATTTAAAGCGAACTACCGCTGCATTTTCACTCATTGTAGAGAATGGAAGGGACATTTCTAAATATTGATCCAGGCTGATAACAAAACAACGACACAGGTCAAGTTAAGATGGTACATAGCTCAGAGGAACCCGTCTTTTTCTTTCTTCACATGTTGGCCTTGCACTTCTGAGATAAAGCAAGCATGAGTTTGGAAGGGGCAGACAGATTGGCCTTGGCAACTGATTACGATGCATGTTCTGGACATTCCACACGACGATTCAGTGGGGATTTCCTTTCCTACCGTCTGCCCTGATGATCTGACCCTTGAGAGGATACGGACTTGATGTATTGTTCTTGAAGGGGAACCCCTCCCCCACCGTGTGCTGCCTCGTCAGCTGAGTTTGTAATTACTATTTTAAAGGAGACGCCCACCAAGGGCAACTGGGAAATCTGGGATATTGGACGCGTGCTGTGAATCAGCAAGAACGTCAGTGACAAAATCAGTCAACGGAAAATGAAGTCCGAACCTTAGCACAAACCTCCTTATGTTAATAAACCAGATTTTCAATGGGACATCACTGTTGATTGTGCCTTAATGAAATTTGATATTTACATCAATTTCTGGTCATGTTTTCGATGTTCTTAATCCATGCCACTAGGAGAATGTCAAAATCTGATTGATCTACAACGCAATTGCAATACCCTATCAAGAATAAACCAGTCTGATGTCCGTCTAGACTCACATGTATAGTGAGATAGGGTTTTATGGGAATATTTCCTTTCGTGAGAATTGAGGGACGAGCATTGAGGGAGCAAGTAAACGGAAGCATTGAAAATGTAATGCTAATGAGCAATCCCCAATCACAAGCATTTCACCTGTGGAGCAAGGGTTCAAATCTCACTATGGATGATTTTGTTACGGAGTCGAAAGAGTCAGCTTACGCAAAATGTGCCTTTTCTGTGCTGACAGATTGTGCCACCACATGTGCCTATGACGAACTGACAGGTGCAGAAAGTGCAGTGAATTAATAATATCTCATCAGTTTGGAGTTGTGTTTTAATGTTGGGGCAAGTGCATTTGAACTTAATCAATTAATTTAAGTTATGCCCAGGATACCAACACCCAATTGAATTTGAACTTATGGGATTGAGAATAACGGACAAAGGAAAGGATACAATGTCCATGATGTGAAAAGAAAACACATTTTGAAAATTTGGCCTAATGTAGCTCTGCTTTCTCTGATAATATTCTGAACCAATCCATGTCACTGAATCCTAGCATGTTCATCCATCTGTCTAAACACATCTTCAATGTTGCTAGACTATCTGGTTCTACCACCTCATCCGGCAGCATAATCCAACCACATACCATCTTTTGTGTGAAATCTTGCCTCACAAGCCTCGTTCACAGTAGTTTTGTGTCACTTCGAAATTCTGTCTCCTTAGTATTTCACATTTTCACTCTGGGAAGAAAAGCTCTGCCTGTGCATCCAATCTATGTCCCTCGTCATTTCATATAATTCTGTTAGGTAACCCCTCAGCCTCCAACTGTAGAGTGAAAACGATCCAAGTTTGTCTAAACTCTCCTTATAGCTAATTCACTCCAATTCGTGTATGCCTCTTTTGCACAATCTCCAAAACCTCCCAATCCATTCTATTGTGTGGCAAGTGGAACAACATGTAATTATCCAAATATGCGTGAAATAAGGTTTTATACAAATGCAGAATGAATTATCTTTGTTTATATTCAACACCTTGATCAAGAAAGCAGGCATACCATACGCCCCCTTTACCACCTTATCCGCTCATGTTTCTATTTTCAAGGAGCTGTGGACTTGGACCACAAACCTTTTCTGTAAATCAATGTTCTGAGGGCTCTGTGATTAATTTCTACTTTCTAATTGCGTCGCAAGCAAGAAGTCGCAACTCTGACACTTGCTGGGTACCACTGGCCGCAGACCTCCAATCAAAAATGAAAGCAGCCTTTCACAACTACCTGTTCAAGCCAATTTTGCATCCAATTGATGAACACACAGAAGGTTCCACGTTTCTTAAGCTTCTAGACTAGTCTACCATGAGGGATCTTGTCGAATGCTTTAGTGAAGTCCATATTGGCAACATCCTCTGCCCTATCTTCATCAATTATCTTTGTCACTTTTTAAACAATATCAATCAGATTTGTGACAAATCCTGTCATGCATAAGGACATGCTATCTGTAATACATCTAACCGTTTCCATGTTCGAATAAAGCATGACCATAAAGATTTTCGCTGATAATTTTCCGACCACTGATGTTTTGCTCATTGGCCTAAAATTTCCTGGATTAGCAGGTTTTTCCCTTCTTGTACAGAAGAACAACACTGGCTATTTGTCAGTATCCTGGGACATCGCCTTTGGAAAAAGAGGATATAAATATCTCTCTCAATGTCCCTGCATTCATTCCTCACTTCGCATTCGAAGATAGATCTGAACAGGTTTGGGGAATTGACCAACCGAATGTTTATAAATACACCCGAAAAGTCGCTTTCTTAACATCAGTATTCCCATTTAATAGCAACTGACTTCCCCCAATAAATCCGTGTTCATCTCATTATTAAATACTGACACAAAATACTGTATATTGACATCACCAACTTGCCTGGCTACATACAGGAATTGTCTCCTTTTTCCTTGAGTGGACCTATCTTGAGTCCTAGCTTCCCTCTTCTTGTTGTAGTATTATGTAATGTTTTGAGTTCTTCCTTAATCTTATATGCAAAAAAAACCATTTCATTGCCCCTTTTAGCCCTCCTAATTTCCTCCCTCTTTCCTTTTTAAGACTCGATGACCTTGTTGTAGCTTGCTAAACCTATCAAATTGTTCTTTTTTCTTTTATTTTTAACTAAACGTTCAATATAATGTTATCATCCAGTGTTCCCTGTTATTGCTTCCTTTGTCTTTCACTCTCAGAGAAATCAATTATCTTCATAAGAATTCAAGTTATCTGATGTGATTTCCGTTTAAACAGTTGTCACCTATCTAATTTCTCGAGATCCTATCCGTTGCTGTTTTTGGTGTGCTTGCCTAAACTGAGTACTTCTATACAAGGGTCAGTCTTATCATATTCCATATGTAGCTTCAAACTAACAAAATTGTTCTCAAAATGGCCCCACCACAGAAACACCAACAGTATACAGTATCCAGTACAAGATGCATTGTGGTACCTGACCCAGTTAGACTATCTACAAGCTGATTCAAGAACCACCATAAACTCACAAACCCCCTCCCGTATGTGTCTGTCAAATCAAAGCCTATGGAAGTCCGTCGAATTAAGGGAGCCTCAGTCAAAGTTGGGGTAGTAAAAATCACCCAGGAAAACACCAGTTTTGCTTTTAAATCAATGCATGACCTGCTTATATACCCGTTCCTCTACCTTGCACTGGTTATTGAGAGTCTGTGAAATAAATGTATCAATAGTATAGTACCTTTCCTATTCCAGAGTTCTACCCATGTGGTCTTGTTAGACAAGGCCTGCAAGATGTATTGAAGTATAATCCTGGCTGAAAGAGGAGAAAAATGACAGATGAACGCATCCTGATGAAGAATATTGCGCACAAAAGCAAGAGCTAAATTGAGAACGGAGGAAGATTGGACGGCAAACGTCGTCACAGTTTACTCTGACATTACTGATTAATTACTGACAGTTAACGATCACATTAATGATAGTTTACTATCAGCAATGGCAGTTCCAACGTGAGACGTGTGAACAAATAAGAGTTGAGCACAGAAATGGCAAATGTCGTTCCGCAGCGCCAAAATGCCCTTTAGACCCTGAAACAATCATATGAAAGTGGAAGAGCAAATACATAAGTTTATGTCTGAGCAATGCATAACAACAAGGCAGTAATATCAAGGAAAAGTAATGATCCAAATATTTGTTTGGTAATAATTTAATCAAGGAATTGCAGGGATTAGAAATGCATTCAGTTGAACATTGACGTTCAGTACATTGCAAATGCCACCAGAGAGTACACTTTTCTTCATTGGCTTCTGGCAATGAAGGAGTGGTAGTGGGAGAACATTAATGCAGTTTATCTTAAGTTAATCTTGGAAAAGGACAGGCCGCGGGAGAAGACATTATAAACTGCGGTCGTAATGACCTCATGAAGCCGAGGAGTGATTTAGAGAGGTCGATTGAAAACATCTTTGTGAAGGTGAAGGGAGTACTTGACTTTCTCAATGGAGACGCGGAGCAGGGAGGTGTTCTCATTACTTTCCATAGAGCAATGTCAACGCTAGAATATTGTGTGCAATTCCGAGACACACATTGAGAGAGATGGAAATGTGTTGCTGGAAAAACGCAGCAGGTCAGGCAGCATCTAGGGAACAGGAGAATCGACGTTTCGGGCATTAGCCCTTCTTCAGGAATGAAGTTGTGCCGAGATTTAATCCTATTGTAAAATATAGTAACAACTTACACACCCCTCAACTCACTGCTATCCACGTGCATGTCCAGTAGTCGCTTAAATGTCCCCAATGACTCTGCTTCCACCATCACCGCTGGTAACGCATTCCATGTATTCATAACTCTCTGTGTAAAAAACCTACCTCTGACGTCTCCTTCCTCATAGTATATTCAAACTATGACTTCTCGTACCAGTCAATCGTCCCTGGGGAAAACTCTCCGGCTATTGACTCAATCTATTCCTCTCATTATTTTGTACACCTCTATCAGGCCTCGTCTCTACCTCCTTCTCTCCTATTCAACCTTTCTTCATAAGGCAAGCCCTCCAGTCAAGGCAGGATCCTGGTGAACCTTCTTTGCACCCTCTCCAAAGCCTCTGTACCTTTCTTATAGTAGGGCGACCAGAACTGGATGCAATATTCCAAGTGTGGGCTCATCAGGGACGTGTAGGATTGCAGCAAAACCTCGCGGCTCTTAAACTCTATCCCCCTCTTAATGAAAGCCAAAATGCTTTCTTGACAACCCTATCCACTTAGGTGACAACTTTGAGGGATCTATGTACTTGTACTGCCAGACACCTCTGTTCCTCCACACTGCCAATAATCCTGTCTTTAATCCTATATTTAGCATTCGAGTTCGACCTTCCAATGCACCACTTCACATTTATCCAAGTTGAACTCCATCTGCCATTTCTCAGCCCAGCTCTGCATTCTGTCTATGTCGCGCTGCAGCCTGCAGTAACCCTCTATATTATTGACGACACCTCCAACCTTTGTGTAATCTGCAAATTTACTAACCTACCACTCAAACTCCTCATCCTAGTCATTTATGAAAACCACAAAGCGCAGAGGCCAAAGTACAGACCCATGCGGGACACCATTCAACACTGTACTCCAGGCAGAATGCGTTCCATCTACAACCACTCTCTGCGTTCTGTCAGCCAGCCAATTCTGAATCCAGATAGCCAAAACTCCCTGTATCCCATTCTTCCTTACTTTTTAAATGAGCATACAATGGAGAACCCTACCAAATGCCTTGCTGAAATTCATATTCACCACATCCACTGCTCGAAAGTCGTCGACCTGTATTGACGCCTCCTTAAACAGTTCAATAGTATTTGTGAGACATGACCTGCCCCTCACAAAACCATGCTGACTGCCTTTAATTACACGATGCTTTGCCAAATAGTCATAAATCCTATCCCTCAGAATTCTTTCCACAACTTTGCTGACCACAGAAAGAAGACTGACTGGTCTGTAATTGCCAGTGATTTCCCTATTACCCTTTTTAAAAAGTGGAACAACATTCGCCTCCTTCCAATTCTCCGGTATGACTCCCGTGGAGAGTGAGGAGGCAAATATCTTCGCCAACGGCTTAGCAACCTCCTTCCTCTCTTCCCGGAGGATAAATCCGTTCGGGCCCTGGGGACTGATCAATCTTAATGTTTTCCAAAATTTCTAGCATATCAACTTCATCAATCTTGATCTGGTCAAGACTGTATCCCAGGTCCTCTAAGTTTTCATTTATAACAAGTTCCCTTTCCTTGGTGAAAAGCGAAGCAAAAAGCTCATTTAGGGCTTCCCCGATCTGCTCAGAATTCATGCAAAAGTTCCCTCCGCTATCCCTGATCGGCCCTACCTTCTCCCTGAACATTTCTTACGTATGAGTAAAACACCTTTGTGTTCTCCCAAATCCTTGTTGCCAAGCCTTTTTCGTGCCCCTGCTGGCTCTCCTCAGTCCGTTTCTGAGCTCCTTTCCAGCAAGCCTGTAATCTTCTCAAGTTATGCCAGATCCTTGCTTCCTCCACCTTACGTAAGCTGCCTTTTTCCTTTTGATGAGAAGTTCCTCTGTTCTCGCCATCCAAGTTTCCTTAATCTTACCTCTTCTTACCTACCTCAGAGGAACAAATTTGTGCATCACTCGCAACAACTGCTCCTTAAATGCTCTCCACATGTCTGCTGTGCCCTTTCTGTGGAACAATTGCTCCCAGTCTATACTTCCCAACTCCTGTCTGATAGCGTCATAATTTCCTTTTTTCCCAATTAAATATCTTCCTTCGATAATTGCTCCTTTCACTTTCCAAGGCTTTGCTAAATGTGAGGCAGTTGTGATCACTGACACCAAAGTGCTCTCCCACCGCGAGATCTGACACCTGTGTTAGCTCGTTGCCGAGCACCAAATCCAAAATGGCCTCTCCCCT
>NC_057758.1:337597-338596 GCF_004010195.1 Chiloscyllium plagiosum
CTGTAAACAGTAAAGTGGCTTGAAGTGTGTATACTTCAATGCAAGAAGTATACGATATAAGGTAGGTGAACTTGCAGCGTGGGTTGGTACCTGGGACTTTGATGTTGTGGCTATTACGGAGACATGGGTAGAACAGGGACAGGATTGGCTGTTGCAGGTTCCAGGGTTTAAATGTTTTAGTAGGGTCAGAGGTGGGGGTAAAAGAGGGGGAGGTGTGGCATTGCTTGTCAAAGATAGTATTACAGCGGTGGAAAGGACGATGGATGAAGGCTCGCCATCTGAGGTAGTTTGGGCTGAGGTTAGGAATAGGAAAGGTGAGGTCACCCTGTTAGGAGTTTTCTACAGGCCTCCTAATAGTCCTAGAGACGTAGAATAAATGATTGCGAGGATGATTCGGAAGAAGAGTGAAAGTAATAGGGTGGTTGTTATGGGGGACTTTAACTTTCCAGATATTGACTGTGAAAGCTATAGCTCGAGTTCGTTAAATGGGTCGGTGTTTGTCCAATGTGTGCAGGAGGGTTTCTTGACACAATATGTAGACAGGCCAACAAGAGGTGAGGCCATACTGGATTTAGTTTTGGGTAACGAACCAGGCCAAGTGTTAGAATTGGATGTAGGTGAGCACTTTGGGGACAGTGACCACAATTCGGTGACTTTTACTCTAGTGATGGAGAGGGATAAGTGTGCACTGCAGGGCAAGAGTTATAGCTGGGGGCAGGGAAATTATGATTCGGTGAGGCACGACCTAGGATGCTTCGCTTGGAAAAGTAGGCTTCAAGGCATGGGCACAATTGATATGTGGAGCTTGTTCAAGGAGCAACTATTGAGTGTCCTTGATAAGTATGTACCTGTCAGGCAGGGAGGAAAGGGTCGTGTGAGGGAGCCGTGGTTTAATAAGGAATTGGAATCCCTTGTTAAATGGAAGAGGGCGGCCTATGTAAAGACGAGGCGTGAAGGTTCAATTGGGGCGATTGAGAGTTACAAGGTAGCCAGGAAGGA
>NC_057758.1:339292-377715 GCF_004010195.1 Chiloscyllium plagiosum
GAGAAGCTTCAGAGCTGGGCAGAAAGGTGGCAAATGGGATTCAATGTAGCTAAGTGTGAGGTGATTCACTTTGGGAAGAATAACAAAAAGATGGGGTACTGGGCTAATGGTCGGATACTTGGTAGTGTGGATGAGCAGAGGGATCTTGGTGTCCATATGCACAGATCACTGAAAGTTGCCACCCACGTAAATAGTGCGGTGAAGAAGGTATTTGTCGTACTGTCTTTTATTGGTAGAGGAATTGAGTTCCGGAGCCCAGAGGTCATGTTGCAATTGTATAAGCCTCTGCTGCGGCCGCATCTGGAGTATTATGTGCAGTTTTGGTCGCCATACTATAGGAAGGATGTGAAGGCACTGAACGGGTGCAGAGGAGATTTACCAGGATGTTGCCTGGTATGGTAGGAAGATCGTATGAGGAAAGACTGAGGCACTTGGGGCTGTTTTCATTGGAGAAAAGAAGGTTTAGGGGTGACTTGATTGCGGTGTACAAGATGATTAGGGGTTTAGATAGGGTTGACCATGAGAACCTTTTTCCACGTATGGAGTCAGCTATTACGAGGGGGCATAGCTTTAAATTAAGGGGTGGTAGGTATCAGACAGATGTTAGGGGTAGATTCTTTACTCAGCGTTTCGTGAGTTCATAGAATGCCCTGCCAGTAGCAGTGGTGGACTCTCCCTCTTTGTGGGCATTTGAACGGGCATTGGATAGGCATATGGAGGATAGTGGGCGAGTGTAGGTTAGGTGGGTTGGATTGGCGTAACATCGAGGGCCAAAGGGCCTGTACTGCGCTGTATATTTCTGTGTTCTATGTTCTATAACAGGCTCTTTGACCCACGATGTTGTGCCGAGATTTAATCCAATTGTAAAATATAGTAACAACTTACACACCCCTCAACTCATTGCTATCCACGTGCATGTCCAGTAGTCGCTTAAATGTCCCCAATAACTCTGCTTCCACCATCACCGCTAGTAACGCATTCCATGTATTCGTAACTCTCTGTGTAAAAAAACCTACCTCTGACGTCTCCTTTATACCTTCCTCATAATATATTCAAACTATGACTTCTCGTACCAGTCAATCCTGCCCTGGGGAAAACTCTATGGCTATTGACTCAATCTATTCCTCTCATTATTTTGTACACCTCTATCAGGTCCACTCTCTACCTCCTTCTCTCCGCGGGGAAAATCCGAGCCTATTCAACCTTTCATCATAAGACAAGCCCTCCAGTCAAGGCAGGATCCTGGTGAACCTTCTTTGCACCCTCTCCAAAGCCTCTGTACCTTTCTTATAGTAGGGCGACCAGAACTGGACGCAATATTCCAAGTGTGGACTCATCAGGGACTTGTAGGACTGCAGCAAATCCTCGTGGCTCTTAAACTCTATCCCCCTGTCAATGAAGGCCAAAATGCTTTCTTGACAACCCTATCCACGTAGGTGACAACTTTGAGGAATCTATGTACTTGTACTGCCAGATACCTCTGTTCCTCCACACTGTCAAGAATCCTGTCTTTAATCCTATATTTAGCATTCGAGTTCGACATTCCAAAATACATCACTTCGCATTTATCCAGGTTGAACTCCATCTGCCATTTCTCAGCCTAGCTCTGCATTCTGTCTATGTCGCGCTGCAGCCTGCAGTAGCCCTCTATATTATTGACGACACCTCCAACCTTTGTGTCATCTGCAAATTTGCTAACCTACCACTCAAAATCCTCATCCAAATCATTTATGAAAACGACAAAGCACAGACCCGTGCGGGACACCAGTCAACACTGTACTCCAGGCAGAATACGTTCCATCTACAACCACTCTCTGCCTTCTGTCAGCCAGCCAATTCTGAATCCAGATAGCCAAAACTCCCTGTAACCCATTCTTCCTTACTTTATGAATGAGCATACAATGGAGAACCCTATCAAATGCCTTGCTGAAATTCATATTCACCACATCCACTGCTCGACCGTCGTCGACCTGTATTGACGCCTCCTTAAAGAGCTCATTAGTATTTGTGAGACATGACCTGCCCCTCACAAAACCATGCTGACTGCCTTTAATTACACGATGCTTTGCCAAATCGTCATAAATCCTATCCCTCAGAATTCTTTCCAAAACTTTGCTGGCCACAGAAAGAAGACTGACTGGTCTGTAATTGCCAGGGATTTCCCTATTACCCTTTTTAAAAAGTGGAACAACATTCGCCTCCTTCCAATCCTCCGGTATGACTCCCGTGGAGAGTGAGGAGACAAATATCTTCGCCAGCAGCTTAGCAACCTCCTTCCTCGCTTCCCGGAAGATAAATCCGTTCGGGCCCTGGGGACTTATCAATCTTAATGTTTTCCAAAATTTCTAGCATATCAACTTCATCAATCTTGATCTGGTCAAGACTGTATCCCAGCTCCTCTAAGTTTACATTCACAACAAGTTCCCTTTCCTTGGAGAAAAGCGAAGCAAAAAGCTCATTTAGGGCTTCCCCTATCTGCTCAGAATTCACGCACAAGTTTCCTCCGCTATCCCTGATCGGCCCTACCTTCTCCCTGATCATTCCTTACATATGAGTAAAACACCTTTGGGTTCTCCCAAATCCTTGTTGCCAAGCCTTTTTTGTGCCCCTGCTGGCTCTCTTCAGTCCATTTCTGAGCTCCTTTCCAGCAAGCCTGTAATCTTCTCAAGTTATGCTAGATCCTTGCTTCCTCCACCTTACGTAAGCTGCCTTCTTCCTTTTGATGAGAAGTTCCTCTGTTCTCGTCATCCAAGTTTCCTTAATCTTACCTCTTCTTACCTACCTCAGAGGAACAATTTTGTGCATCACTCGCAACAACTCCTTAAATACTCTCCACATGTCTGCTGTGCCCTTTTTGTGGAACAATTGCTCCCAGTCTATACTTCACAACTCCTGTCTGATAGCGTCATGATTTCCTTTTTTTCCCAATTAAATATCTTCCTTCGATAATTGCTCCTTTCACTTTCCAAGGTTATGCTAAATGTGAGGCAGTTGTGATCACTGACACCAAAGTGCTCTCCCACCGCGAGATCTGACACCTGTGTTAGCTCGTTGCCGAGCACCAAATCCAAAATGGCCTTTCCCCTCGTCGGTCTGTCGACAAATCATGCAATGGTCGCATCTGAGTTGACCCCAAGGAAAGGTGAAATTGTCCTATGATTTTCTATTGCATTTTGCTTCACGACTCTTATGACTCTTGCACTGTCAAGGCCTCTACGCATCTCTGAGCTCGCCTGCATCACTCTCCATAAGATTGTCCAGAGATAGGGGCTGCACGCTGTCCCTTGTGATACCACACTGTGGTCCAGCTACATGTTCTGGAAAGGCCAAATGGCATGGTGCTTTCCAATAAACGTGAACTGGCGCTGTTTATTGTGTTTCCAACTGAGTAACCATTGGGAGGAACTAGCTGAAGGTAAAGCTGCACTGACTCATAGAGAAGTCAGCAAAACCTTTGGCCGTGTACACCACTGAATTTGCATCCCTTCCAGGCTACCTTAGTTGGAACATACATGAGTCATTGTGGATAGTTTGTCCATCTGTTAAATAATTGCTTATATCATGGAGCTGACTGCTGCCCAGTTGCCAAACTGTGAGAGAGCCTTGAAAGTCGTGTGCCATTCATGAAGAGAACGTAAGGACTGCACCTCAACTTCCCCATATACTTCACTTAGGGCTTGAAAGTCCTGTCCTTTCACCAATGCCAAATCCAAGTCACCCAACAGCAGGAGGAAGAGGACTTTATCTCCCGCCTTGGGGTGTTTCAAGGACACGCCATCAGCATCGACCTCACTAGTTTTCAACGTTCTGTCCGCCCAACAGATCCTAACCTTCCACACTTCACCGCCCTCTTGACATGCGTGTTCATCCTCCTTCCCACCTACCTGCTCCACCCTCCCCACTGATATGTCACAATCACCCATTCGTGCGTCTACCTATCACCTTCCCAGCTATCTTCTTCCAGCCCCACCCAACGTCTTATTTACTTCACAGCCCATTGTACCCACCACCACCTCGCCGCATTCTTAATTAAGGGATTATGTCCGAAACGTCTATTCTCCTGCTCTTCTGCTGCTGCGTGAATTGTTGTGATTTTGCAATGCCACACTTTTCAACTGTGACATTCATGATTCAACACATGATCATATCCAAAAGCTCACTGTTGCTTTCTGTCAATACCTGCTGCTGAGTATCTAAACAACTCGCTTTGTTCCATTAACATAGTCAGGTGGGTTTCAGTGTGGGAATGGAAGCACTGAGGAAAAGTTTGAAATGTGAGATGAATGCGTTACAAAAGACAGACGTTCATTGGCAACCTTGGTGCAACTAACGATTAGAGTCATAGCATCACAGAGATCTACTGCACAGAAAAGAAAAACACCGTATGGCCCACAGCGCCCGCGTTGGTGAAAGCAAGTTGCAAAATAATGTTATCAATGTTCCAGCATTTCGTCAATATCTGTGGATGCATTCGCATGGAATTACATACTTAAGTATCGCTTCAATGTTATGCTAATTTCTGCCTGGAACACAGTCACTGCAATGAATTCCAAATTTACAACACATTCTGAAGGAACAAGAGTTTTGTCCTATGTTTGAATCTTCTGTCCCTTCACTTGCATGCATAGTTCCCTGGTCACTGATTCCTCCTACAAGGGGAAAGGTTCTTTCCTTTCTACCCTAAAGATTCATCTCGTAATTTTATGCATCACAATCATGTCCTATCTCACTCTTCTCTGATCTGAGGAAAACAATCCCAATCCGCCCAATCTCTCTTCATAAGTGGACCTCTCCAGTATTGTCAATATGCTGGCAAATCATCTTTGTGAACTCTCCGTTGATATTACGTCGTTCCGATCAGATTGGTTGCAGAACTACACTTCATAATCTTGTTGAATATAAAGGGGAAAGGGTTTTTCTTTTGCTGTGTCGCGCTCGAGCATCTATCTCTGAACGACTAAACCTGGATTCAACTTATCCAGGGGCGGTTGCAATGTTTGTGGGCGTTTATTCTGAAATATCTGAAAATCGCAAAGGAATAGCTTGGCAAATTGGGGAACGTCGAGATAATCTGTGGCTGGACCTGGAAGTCTTGGGTATTACATCAACAATGTAATAAAAGTAAATCACAGCAGTAACCAACAGAATGGAGGACTGCAAGTTATTGGAAAAATAGAGAAAGGAGGAGCTAGTACCTTCACTACATTCAAAAGTGGATAAATGTGCAGACACGGATATAATGCAGCCTTGAATAATAAGTAAAAAAAAAAGAAAAATCTTGGAAATCAGAAGCAAGAGCAGCAAATGCTGGGAAGATTCAACAGAGCTGGCAGCATCTGTGAAGAGAAAGGATAGATCCTTCGCAGGTGCGGTCAGGCCAGTTAGGTTTTCCAAGCATATCTGCTTTTGTTTGCAATTTTTCCCTGGTGCTGAGGCAGGCATGAAAGGATAGATCAGGGGTCCTTGCACTAATTTTAAAACACTAATGTTCGACGCAGATCAGGTGAGAACGACATTCTCACGACAGTAAGATCCAATGGGAAACAAAGCTGAATGGCAAGAGGCAGAGGATGATGGTAGAGGGATGTGAATTGAAATATTTCATCAAAAGGTTCATGTCAAGACAAAAGTTGGCAGGGTGAAGTACAGTACGTTGCGTTGAGGCAGAAGCGTGATGCAGTGGTTTGCATGGTGGTTTCACAGCACCAGGAACCAAAATTCGATTCCAGTCATTGATCGATTCCGTTTGGAGTTTGCATGTTCTCCTGTGATTGTATGGGTTTACAGGAGTCCTCCGGTTTACTTCCACACGCCAAATATGTGCAGCATAGACGCAGTTACCATGGTGAATTCAGGATTATATGGATGGAGTTGGTCTGGATGGGATACGTTTTCGAGAGTCGGTACTCACTCTTGAGCGGTATAGGAATACAAAGATCATAGCCAGAAATTTTAGGAGGGTATTGCTCTGTTGATGTGGTGCAGAGTAGAATATTTTCTGGGCCAACAAAAGTAACGTGATGGACTGGGTTTGAGGATGGTTGACAAGGCAAGTAATTAAATAATGTTGGGCAGCATCCCAGGAATCGATGGCAACAGAACCATTTACTTTCATCATTTAGACATAGCGAGGTTGAACAATGTAACTCCCTCAGATGGACAACTACTAAAACTCGCATTGGGAAACAGGGAATTTTTTTATCTGTCGCGTATGTTCCAATTCTTCAAAAACTAAATTTTAAGAATTCCAACCCTCACCATGGCTGATCTATTAAAAGATCTCTGAAAGCAGTAAGTTAGGTATAGAAGGTTTTTGTTTTGTGGCAGGCACAAGGGATAGTTGCCTTTATCATCTGAAACATTTTGCACAAGAACAGGGAGGCTAAGATGGGATCACATAAACCTTGTTCACCCACAACTAGAGTTCTGTGTGACGTTCTGGACACCACATTCTCAGAATGATGCATCAGCTTTGGGGAAGCAGCAGAGGAGATTTACCAGGATGTTTCCTGGGCTGCTCCTTCTTCTGGAATAAGGGATGCTTGATGGCGATCTTTTAGAAATTTACAAGGTAATTATCGGAATAGATAAGGTAGTGATGTGTGTTGTTCATCCCTGGAAAAGAAGATTTAAGGTGACAGGAAAACAAATCAGCTGGCAGTTGATCAAAATTTGTTTCACCAAGAAGAGTTGTAATCTGGAGCTCGCTCCCTGAACCATGCAACGTTGAAGCAGCCTTTGGATATCCAATTGTGTTGCCAGGTGTATGGGCCAAGAGCTATAAATGGGATTGGTACAGTCATTTCCGTGTTGACTGGCGAATATAACATGGATCAAATGGCCTCCTTCTGAACTGTAAGTATTTACTAGTCCTTGACGATTGGAGAAGAGGATTGTATGGCTCATGAAGGACAGGTTATCAAGCTCGGAGTGGTGGAAATAAAGGAAGTGATACTTTAAATGTGACAAATATTATTGTGGGAAGGTTGTGCATGCCAACAATAGTTGTTTGAAATGGCGGAGGATGGAAAATGAGGAACTATTGAAACATGTTGAAAGTTCCTGAAATACAGTGGGATGAAGGGGAAGACATTGAGTTTGTGATGAAAGTGCAGATGCTTTCTATGCCTGGAAAAACTGAGACAACAAAGTTGAAGGAAGGGAAAGGGAAAGTGGAACCATGGCAAGTTAAAAATGAGCTAAGTGCATAAATCAGAGAAGTGCATGATGACATTTCTCTTTGTCAGGTAAGAACACAAGAATCATTCTGCCACAGATGAAGTAGAAAATGGAGCTGATGAGGGGGTCCAGAATAGAGCCAGAAGGCAAACTGTTCCAGGTACTGCACAGAAAAAGCCAAGCGTAAATTGGACAACATTCGTGTGCAGGACCAAATGTTTGATTTAAATGAAGTAAGGAAAATTAATAGCAAATGATGTTCACTGCACAAACGTGAGGCTGAGTGGGTTGAAGCGATTACCATTGAAGACAAGTCACGAACTGCACTACGTCAAGAAGGTAGCTGAGCATCATCTTCTCTGCTATGGATGGGAAATAAGTGTGGGGTCCAGGCAGCAACGCCCACATTTTCCAAACAAATATTAAGGAAACAAAATCTACAAATAAGACCATAAGACATAGGAGTGGAAGTAAGGCCATTCGGCCCATCGAGTCCACTCCGACATTCAATCATGGCTGATGGGCATTTCAACTCCACTTACCTGCATTCTCCCCGTAGCCCTTAATTCCTCAAATGTATGTTGAGAAAGAGAGAGAGGACAAGGGGAAACAGACAGAGACAAGACAGGAAGAAAATAATTCACTGTCACATGGACAAACTCAAATCATGTATCTCTCAGTAAAATCTGTTGGTAGATTTTGAGCAAAAGATAGAAGTAGGCTTAAGAGGTATTGGCTGAGGCCTCAAACGGTGTCGGGAGTATCTACAGGAGAAAAAAAGGCTCAATGGCAATTCTGGACAGAAAAAGTTTTACAATGCAATGCGGGTATATCGTTTTGATGGGTTGTTGGACAACCGAATGGGATTTGAGTGTGCATATATATATGTGTATGGATGTGTGTGTGTGTTGGTTTGCCAGCCGGCAGCAAGCAACCAATCTCAGCAGAGGGAAACCCAGCACGGATATTACATGAAACAGCAGAGCACAACAGACTCAAAGGAAGTCTCGTTAGCATTGGTGGCGGGAGGTGTAGCTGCAGATACGGACTGAAGGTTGACTTTTCAGAGTGAAACATTTCAAAGCGAGAGACGGACAAAACGGACAGCTACAGATGGAGAGTTTTCTAGGCAGTTGGAGAGTTCCATTGGTCGGGTAAGATGGGCTGATGGAATCAAGATTCGGAGATGCATCTGATGAAGGAGCGTCGCTTCGAAAGCTAGTGTGCTTCCAATTAAACCTGTTGGACTATAACCTGGTGTTGTGCGATTTTTAACTTTGATGGAATCAAGGCATCGAGAATTATTCAACTAATTAAATATAAGAACAGCCTTCAAGGTCCGTTAGTCCTTCTCCTACCCTTAAATGGGAGGTCTACCAACCTTGAAATATAAATCTTCGAAAAGTAGGAACGGCCTGAACCAACATGTGGAACAATAAAAAAAAGCGACATCATTGCTTTCCCCAACTTTTAGCTAAGCTCCGAACTTTGACAGGCAGATAAATGAAGCACACAAATATGTCAAATTAAACAGTAAAGGATAACCTTTCCTGGTCATACGCACACAACGTGCAAGCTTCACGTGTAAACGTGTAACCAGTTAAAGTGACTATCTGGAACTTTATTCATGCTAACGTGCATACAGGCTTTGATTTGGTTTTGTTAAAAACCAGTTAACTTAAAAAGAAAAATTGGAATTGTCAGCTCTGTCTCAATCTGTTCATAATGGAAGGAGATGAAATGATAGGAATTTTATTTAAATATCGACAAATGTCATAAAAACGCAAGACAAAGAGATTTGACACACATGTAAGGAACACAGAAAACATACACACAGGAGCAACAGGTTATTGGGAAGGTTATTGGAATGTCGGCCCTTCTTTAAAAGGATAGAGTGTAAGCAGAGGTAAGTCTTATTGAAACTGAATAATGTGCTGGTGAGACCACATTTGGAGTGCTGAGAGCACTTTTTGTTCCCTTATTTAAGGAAATATGTCATTTAGTTGGAGGCTGGTAAGGGAATATTCACCGGCATGATCGTATTATTAAGGCTGTGTCTGAGCAAAGGCTGAAGAGGTTGAGAATTGATTAGAAGAATGAAAAGTAATATGTATGATTCTAAAGGAGTTTCATATGGGTATATTCTATGATGTTTCCACTCATCGGGGAAATGAGGACCAGAGTCTCAGAATAAAAGGCACCAAGTTAATATTGAGATCAAGAGGAATTCCTTTACTCCGAGGATTGTCACTTCTTGACACTCCTTGCTAGAGAGAGATGTTCAGGTCAGAATCCTTGTGTTTATTTAAGGCTAAGATCGATATACTCTTCCTCAGCGGGGAAATCAATGACTACAGGGAACGGAAAGGGAAGTGGATGTATGGAATCTTAAAAGAAATATGACCATGTTAAACAGGAGAACAGGATTGAGGGGCCGAATGGCCTACTTCTTTTTTCTAATGTGATCTTTGCATCGGCTCCCACCGGAATTGATCCTTCAGCGATACTGATACACATGAATAGGGCAAGGTAGACTAGTCGTGCTGACGGAGAAAAGTGAAGAGAGAGAGAGAGAGAGATTGATCATTGAGGAATGCAGAGTGAGAAAACATCAGGTCGAGGCAGCGGGACAGAAACGCGAAGATAGATAGAGATGAAAAGGGACAGAGAAAGAAGGAAAGCGTAGAGAGCAGAAAGGTTCAGATGTATGATTAGATTAGATTACCTACAGTGTGGAAATGGGTCGTTCGGGCCCACAAGTCCACACCGACCCTCACCCGGATCCTTTTCCCTCTGACTAACGCACATAACCTATGGGCAAATTGGCATGGCCAATTCACCTGGCCTGCACATGTTTGGACTGTGGGAGGAAACCGGAGCACCCGGACGAAGCCCACACAGACCCGGGGAGAATGTGCAAACTCCACGCTGTCAGTCGCCGGAGGCTGCAATTGAACCAGGGACCCTGGTACTGTGAGGAAGCAGTGCGAACCACTGAGCCACTGTGCTACCCCGGAAGTAACTGACAGCCCTTGCTAGATTTTCCAAGACATCGTAGAGTTCTGAAGAGACACGTAATGACTAATGATTGCCATAACAATTAGGAGAGACAAGGCAGCCAATTTACACACAGGTACACGTCCGAAAGTATCATTTAGTTTCCTCGACGTTTACTCCGAGTAAATCTCGAGGCCTGCTTCCAAGAAAGGTTTGACATTGGTGGAGATTCAGTCAGCATAGGAGAATAAAACGATGACAACTCGGAGACAGCTCAGTTGAAAATTGAGTAAATATGCTTTCAATGTTGATTAACTGTACTCTTTCATGGGAAGGGGAGCTGATGTTTACTCGGTCACGCAAAGCAATCTTGCAAGTAGCTCTTTAATCGAAAGGTAGAGACGCAACAAAACGATTAGGAAAAGAAAGTGGTGGTGTAGGCATAATTTTGCAGCCCCTTTCTAAGATCCAACAACATCATTGTGAACAGAATTGTGAAGAGTTTAAACAGAGTGCTTTTGCTTTCTCCATGCGAATGCTGGCCTCAACAAACAGCAATCATTCTTAATTCAGAACAACATATTGCAGTCATTTTAACTTACGTGTTTCCTATCTAGATGCGGAGATGTTGGAGATGAACCCAGACATCCAAGGACAAAAATAGGGACATTTTCATGCCACCACAAGAGCCCTCAATAGCTTGTCTACTATTGGTAGATTTTTAAGAGCAACCCAGTGGGTGAAAATAAGCTGGAGACTATTTTTTTCTGAAGGCTGCAAAAGCAGGCTAAAATCCTGGATTTACACAATTAACAGAAAAACTTCAACCCAGTGATTCGAGAGAAATCAAATTTCTGATCGTTTTGGACACGCCATAGATCTCTTCAGTATCTGCACCTAGTAGCAACACTCTATTCTGTCTCTCAGAATTCAATAAATTATGTACTATCCCATGGGAAAGACTTGAAATGGTAGAATATCTCATTGTGCGCTCGGGTGTTTAATATTAAGGGTGCACACAGATAAATGTTCAAATGTCTGTCTCCCACAGTGTAGACATTGCTTTTCTGTTCAAAATATACAGGATGCAGATGCTGATTGACAAATATTCGTTGGCCCAGTCTGCAGACACTGTATTAATGTGGAAAATGCATAGGTTGCACGAAAACTGTAAACTTTGAATTACCAATGACAATAGATTGAAATTACTACTTAATGGCAAAATATCAGTCATCTTACACTAGAGACGTTGCACTTCTGTAGATATTGCATTGTCGTGGAATATACACAGTCTGAAAATTGCTGTGTGTGCAAATATCATTTGTCTCATACTGCTGGAATTGCGTTATTGCAGACTGTGTATTAATATAGATTTTGTCTTATATATAAAACGCACAGGCTTCAGACTTACAGCGACTGATTAGGGGAATTAAGCTGACGATCATAAGACATGAGTTGTTTTTACAAGGTCTGACGTCTTGTGCCAAAGTCTTCAAACCTAAGACTTATTCAGATACATGGAGCTAGTTTCCCAGCTGTTGGTATGCGGAAGGTCATTCGCATCAACAACTATTTACTCGTCCACAGATCACTCAGCTACATATTTCCTGCCGAATCTACATTTGAGTGCAGACCCCAGAAACAACTTTCTTTTGAAACTACTGTCCGCTGCCCACTACAACTATTGCTCACGTCTACAGCTGCTGTGTGAACAATGAACATCATGTGGAGCTTTTTTATAATGTGGCAAAATTCTTTCCACAATCCATACTTACTTAAACTACTCACTTAGTTTCAATCAGACACTGTGATCAAGCGATTGCAAAAAAAAGTATGCAGCCTTTGCAAAGGAGCGAGAATGAAAGGAATATAGACAATGAAAGACAGAATCTGAGAGATATAAAGGGAGATGCTGGATAAGGCACAAGACTATAGTAAGAGAAAGACAGTTACTGACACTTTGAGAGCAAAAGATAGAGTGAGGGAGAAAGTAGACAAATTGAGAGAGAGAGAGACAGAGAAATAAATTAGTATGCGGCAGACCTATAGAAAGACACAAGGACATTACTGGGATAGCAAATTTTCCTTGGTACAAAGCATCAACAGAAATAGAGGAAGGAGGAAAAAATGACAGGTGTCAGTGTTAGTCCAGAATGGCATTTAAGTGCTGGCACATGAAAGAACTCCAAGGAGGCAATCTTCCTATTACGAAGTCGCATTTAGTTTACACGTGGACTGTGACTAGCTTGCCCACAGCCAGATTGTGAATGAGCAGACACTCTGAATCTCTTGTGTTTATTTCACCATGTTACTCTGTCTTGTCATATTCAAGGTATGTGGGCTCTTATCGCCCAGACCAGAGCCAAACGCTACAATGAGACTTTCTGATCCACAAGTTTACCTTGCTTTCTGTTGAGATTTTGCTGGGGGAGGGGTGTTTCTGACCAACCAGTACAAAGTTAGTCCCGAGAATGAGGAGACTCTCTGAATCTTCAGTTTTCTGTCTGCCAGCCAGGGCTCCCCCATTGGCACAATGAAGGAGCACACAGTCAATGTGATCCATCTGGCCCTCGTTTCTATCACTGAATAGGATGAATGCCATTCAACTTTAGGCAATACCCATATTTCCTGCTGGAACGTTTGTCCCATTGTCCGTGACCAAAACTTCCAGGAGGTTGTGCATCCCAATCTAAGCTGGCAACTTTCTAGTTATAGGTCTTGAGTTTGCCAAATGAACGCTATGCACATTAAACTACTTTGAATGGGCATCCACAATGACCAAGAATATTGACACATGATTGTCCAGGATTCACCCAGCAAGTCCGATGAAAGTGGGGAACTGCTGGCGGTACTTGGTTAGATTTCCTCGATTAGATTCCCTACAGTGTGGAAACAGGCCCTTCGGCTCAACAAGTCGACACCGACCCTCCGAAGAGCAACCCACCCAGATCCACTCCACTACACTTACCCCTGACTAATGCACATAAAACTACGGACAAGTTAGCATGGCCAATTCTCCTGATCTGTAAATCTTTGGACAGTGGGAGGAAACCGGAACACGCGGAGAAACCCCATGCAGACACGGGAAGAATGCATAAAATTCACACAGTTGCTCGAGGCGAGAAGAGAACTCGGGTCTCTGGCGCTGTGTGGCAGCATGGACACTGACCTACCACCGCAGCGATAATGGTATTCAAACTTGCTTACTACGCATAACGAGAGGGCGATTTTTTAAAAGAATTTTAGCTCAGCTTTGTGCTCAGATTGTACGTTTTTGTGCTGATCTGGCAGCTTTGTTTTCAGAAGGCTAACATCATCCGTGAGACTCCAGTGAAAAGCTGATGTTCTGTCCAGATTTCTATTTGTGTGCCTTGGTCTCTGAAGATAAGTGATATTATTTGTGGTTCTTTTTCTCAGGAGTTGATAAATGGAGTCTGAATCGATCTGTTTATTGATTAAGTTCTGGTTTGAATGTCAGGCCGTTAGGAATACTGTGCGTGTCTCTGTTTAGCCTACCATTAGGTGCATGTGTTATCCCAGTTGAGGCGGTGTCCTCTGTATGAAAGGAGATGAGAGATAATGTATCATGTGTTTTGAGGATGGTTTTATTCATTTATTCTGGTGGCTGCTTTTCTGCCAATCTGACCAACGTAGTTTTTGTTACAGTCCTTGCATGGCATTTTGTAAATGACATTCGCTTTGTTGTTTGTTGGTATCGGGTCCTTTCGGGTCATTTGTAGCTTTTTCATGTGTTGGCAGGTTTGTCGGCTATCATGAACAAAGGAGTCAAAGTAGTCATCTCCGAGACGCCTTTGATGTTTGTTCGTATGGCTAGGGTTTCCGGATGTGTTGTGTCTACTTGTTTGTGTTTGTTGTTTCAGTATCAGCGGACTGTTTTTCATATCAATTACCCATTCTGCTTTAATCTGTTATGTTGGTAAATTTATTATGTTGCTTGTCGTTCCTGGGTGATGCAGTTTGTTATCTCTCATTGAAATAATGTCCTGATGCAGCTCGGTTTGTGGGTATTGGGCTGATTGCTCTGTTGTTAAGTAACTGCTCTGTGTGTGTTATTTTCCATTAGATGCTGATCTGCATTTATCCATTAACTGTTCGTTCCTCTGTGACATCGAGGAAGAGGAGGTGGTTGTTATTTACCGCCTCCATTATGAAATTTATGCAGTTAAGGATGTTGTTGATTATGCTGTAGGTTTCCTCGAATTTAATACGTTTTGTGATGAGAACGGTGTGATCCATCGAAAGGACCCAATGTTTATGTTGTATCGTGGGGAGCGTTGTTTTTTTGAACTTCTGTATTAAAGCTTCTGCCAAGAAGCCTGATGTCGGTGATCCCATTTGTGTTTTGTTGATTTTATTTGTAGGTCTTGTCATTCAAGATGAAATTGGGTCGTGAGACACAGGTTAACTAGCTCAAGATTGCTGTCCTTGCTGATGGAGTTGGTGCTGTCTTGTGTTTGCGTCCTTGGATTATCTCGAAATGCAGTCAGTGTTTCTTTGGCCAGGCTGATATTAATTGATATAAATAGGGCTGTCACATCAAAGGAGGATTTGACTATGCGATGAAGGATGTCAATGAAATATATCACAGTCAAAGAAATATACCTGGCCCGCATTTCAATCTCGAAATCCCTGACCCCCAATTCCAGAGATGTAGGATTTTTCTGATGAAGGGCATATGCCTGGAACATCACACTCCTGTTACTTGGATGCTGTTTGATCGGCTGTACTTTTCCAGCACAACACTCTTCGACTCTGGTCCCAGCATCGGCAGTCCTCAGTTTCCCTGATTCATTTTCTTGTAATTTCCAGGTCTTGCTCTTCTGACTCTGAATCATACTTTGATACAGAAAGCGTGTACAGGACACTAGCGGTGTTTCTTACATCCAGAGCATCGGGGACAGTCTTCTCCTATATTCTGGCAGTAACAATGTGGAAAAGACATCCAGTCTGGACTTTGAGCTTTAGAGATTTAGATGGAAAATGCACATTTTGTGATAGACATTCTGGCTGTTTTCGGGGACCAGACAAATTTTACTCGTGTCCCATTTGCGAGCTTTCACGTGATCCGCATATAGTTTCAGAATACCTTACCTCTCCAAACCTTGTATGTCAAGGGACCACACGTCGCATTGAACTCGCCTTGCACCCGGGCAGCACGTTTTCCATGGCTTCAACAACAAACATTATCTGCGAAGTAAACTGCCTGTCTCACATAGAAGAGGCATTGGCGCTCCTGATCTTATTTCAACAATCCCATGTTCCACGCTCGGCAGCTTTGGCACCACCAGGTTTAACCGAGTCCACAGTATTCTCACCATCGGTAGCTCTGTTGGAGCTATCCAGGCAGTTGCCTGATGGGTAGTCCTACAATGAAGATGAAACACGAACAATTTGGCATCGATTAAAGCTGTAGACCATTTTTTCCTTCAAATTATGCATTGCTCTTTCCGCTAGACCGTTGGACAATCGATGTTTTGGACTTGTTGGGACATACTGAATGCCATTCAACTTTTGGAAGTCCACGAATTCCCTGCTGAAAAATTTCATCTCATTATCCATGACCAATACTTCCTGGAGTTTGTGTATCCTGATATAAGCTCGCAGCTTTCAAATCATCACCCCTGACTTTGCCAAATCATCGCTATGCAATTAAATTACTTTGAATAGGAATCCACAATGACGAGGAACATTGAACCAATGTCGATGTGTAATCGAGTCCACGATTAACCCAGCCATTGCCATGAAAGCTGGGCATTGTTAGCGGTATTTTTGTACATGTTGGCAGTCTGGGCACTGGCCTAAAACCGCAGCTGTATTGGTATCCAATCCGGACGCCACACATAATTTAATAATGATTTTTGTGAAGCCTTGCAGCTCAGGTTAGTGCTCAGGTTGTACGTTTGCTCGCTGAGCTGTCGTGTTTGCTTTCAAATGTTTCGTGTCCATATTAACGTAACATCATCATGTGAAGTGATGCTCTGAAGGAGGGTTAGCTGCTTTGCGGTCCTTTTTCTCAGAGCGTGATAAATGGTGTCCAAGTCGATACGTTCATTGATGCAGTTCCAGATTGAATGCCAGGCTTCAAGGAATTTCGTTGTGTATCTCTGTTTAGCATGTTCTCGGATGGATGTCTTGTCCCAGTTGAAATGGTGTTATTCTTCGTCTGTATGTAAAGATGCTAGTGGTTGTGGATCATGTCTTTTGTAGGCTAGTTGGTATTAGTGCACCCTGATGTGGTTTTTTTTTTGCACTGTCTGTCTGCCGTAGCGATTTCTTTTTACAAACCTTGTATGGCATTTTTAAAATTACATTCGTTTTTCTGTTTGTTGGTATAGATAATCTTTGATTTTTCAGTAGCAGTTTCACTGATTTGGTTAGGTTCGTGGGAAACCATGATGCCAAGAGGTCGGAGTACTATGTTAGTCACCACCGAGAAATCTGTGATGGATGTCAGAGCGGCTAGCGTTTCTGGACATGTTGTATCTACTTCTTTGGGTTTGTTGTTTAAGAATTCGGTGGACTGTGTTTATCGGGTACTTGATCTTCTTGAAAACGCTGTCCAGGTATTTTTCTTCTGTTCCTAGTACTTCCTAGGTGTTGCAGTGTGTTGCGTCCCGCTTAAATAATGTGATGATGCAGCTCAGTTTGTGGTTGTTGGGATGGTTGCTTCTGTCGCTAAGTATCTGGTCTGTGTGTGTTGTTTTCCTGTTGACCCTGGACTGCATTAATCCATTAATTGTTCGTTCCATTGTCGTCATCGAGGAAGAAACGTCTGTTGTTGTTTTCCTCCTCTTTTATGAAATTTATGCCAGTAAGGATGTTGAAGCTGATGTTGTAGGTTTCCTCTAATTTGTGATAACAACAGTGTCATGAGCGTAGCAGACCCAAAGATTAAGTTGAATAGTAGGGAGAGTTGTTCGTTCATGTCTTTGTATTAATTTTTCTGTGAAGAAGACTGATATTGGTGATCTCATGGTGGTTCCCTTGGTAGTTTTGAAGGTCTGTCATTAAAGGAGAAGTGAGTAGTGAGTTCAAGTTGTACTAGCTTGAGAATATTGTCCTTGCTGATGAAGTCATATTTCTCTGGTGTTTGTGTCATTGGTTCGTCTTGGAGCGCATTAAGTGTTTCTTTTGCCAGGCTGATGTTAATTGATGTGACTACGGCTGTAACCTCAAAGAAATGATTGGCTATGAGATGAAGGATCTCAATCAAGAATCTCAAAGTCAATGCATATCCCTGGTTAAAACTCACACAGCACCAGATTATAATCCAACAGGTTTAGTTGTGCTTCCAATTAAACCCGTTGTGCTATAACCTGATGTTGTGTGATGTTTGAATTTGCACACCCCAATCCAGCACCGGCATCTCCAAATCATGAGACATACCTGATCACCGTTTCAATCACTACATATATCTCATCTAAATCCGGTAATGTCAGCTTTTCCTGATGATGGGGTTATGCCTGGGAAGTCGACTCTCCTGTTCCGCGGATGCTGCCTGAGTGGCTGTGCCTTTCCAGCACCACACACGTCAAAGCTGATCTCCAACATCTGCAATTCTCACTTGATCCTTGTTCATTATCGTGCAATTATAGATCTTTCCCTTCTGAATTTTTTCTTCAGGTTCGATCTTTCCCCATACAGGGCTGTTTTCATTGTCATCCCGTGAAATACGCTGCCTTTCTCACATAGAAGAGGTATTGGGCCTCCTGATATCATTTCACCAACCCCTTCCTCCATCCCGGACAAGTCTGGGACTATCTGGTTTAACATGGTCTTCTCACTGTCAGCGGCTATACTGGAGCTATCATTCTTGTTGCAGGGTGGTAGTTCGATATTCAAGCAGGAACAGGGACAGTTTGACATCGAGTGAAGCTGTAGACGGTTTCTTTAAATGTGACCTGAACTTATGTACTGCTATTTCTGCCAGAACATTGGAAGATCGATGTTATGGAGCTGACTGAACGTGCTGAATGCAAATAAGTTTTAGGAAATATATGTATTCCCTGCTGGAAAATTTCATCTCATTATCCGTGATCAATACTTCTAGATAACTGTGTATCCAAATCTAAGCTCACAGCTTTGAAATCATCAGCCCTGAGTTTGCCAAATGATTGCTTTGCAATCAAATTACTTTCTATGGGAATCTAAGAAAATCCAAGAACATTGATTTATATTCGACGTGAAATCGAGTCCAGGATTAACCCAGGCATTTCCGTGAAAGTTGGCTCTGCCAGCATTAGATTAGATTAGATTAGGTTACATTACAGTGTGGAAACAGGCCCTTCGGCCCAACAAGTCCACACCGACCCGCTGAAGCGAAACCCACCTTTACCCCTACATTTACCCCTTACCTAACACTACGGGCAATTTAGCATGGCCAATTCACCTGACCCTGCACATCTTTTGGACTGTGGGAGGAAACCGGAGCACCCGGAGGAAACCCACGCAGACACGGGAAGAACATGCAAACTCCACACAGTCAGTCGCCTGAGGCTGGAATTGAACCCGGGTCTAAGGCGCTGTGAGGCAGCAGTGCTAACCACTGTGCCACCGTGCCGCCCACATTAGTTTTGTACATATTGGCATTCTAGGCACTGGCCAACCAACTCCATCAGTTAACACATCAACTTCAACCCAATTTACCAACCTTTGCGAAAAAGAACTGGAAATGGTGTCACCCACCTTCGGAGACCAAGACACATAAATAATTAAAATGGACAGAACAGCTTGGACATTTTGCTATAATTAGTATTAACTGCACAAACTGCTCAGAGGAGGCCTGAATGGACGTCGTGCCTTTCATCTGTAATGGTTCCACAATTTACGTTCTCAGTCTGGTGTGCGTCTCAAGCAAATATCCGGGATGGATTCTGGACTGAATCTTGTTAACGACTGTTTCTGTAATCACTGATGAAGCCTCGTGCAGCGTAATACAGCGCAGATACATATACGGTTTTGACCTCCGTGACCATTTAGCCAGAGATTTATTTTGTTTGATTCGTATTTGATTTAACAAATTGGTTTCACTGTGCCAAGGTGCATGCGTTTCCACTTTCCAGGATAGCGCTTGCCTGGATATCGAGTATGCGGTATTTTTACGAAAGTAAGGCCTTGTCGGATTTCTTTGCTGCCTCGAGTCCACATACCAGCAGGAACTAATGGCTTTATGGCCATGATCACGAAACATATTTTGGCCTTTCGGCTGATGATCAGATTCGTTTTCGGGTTTTGCAGTGTGATGCACTATAGTCCTCTGCTCAGGGGATATCCTGCGTCAGTGTTTAAAATTGCTTACATTCAAATGTTATTCCAGAAGCTGAGTTGGACAAGTGAGTGTGTCCACTTCTATTGGGATGCCTGAGGTACCATGCTCTACTTGCCATGTTTTCTGATGACAAAGGAGTTGTAATCTTTGATTTAATTACAATTAGGTTTCAGCTGTTAGACGTTTTTGCATAGTTGCATCATTAATCCCAGACACCAGTCAGTCTGTCAACATCATATTGAGGACTACCCAAAATCTCATCACTTTTCCGGTCGTCCTAACTTCGTCAAAAATCTCAATGCTGATTCACTTGGTTCTCGAACTTCCAAATAAAACCAACAGCATGTCAGAATTAGGGGAGGCTTGGGTACATAATAGTTATGAGCTAAATCCAGAAACTGTTGAAAGGCTTTATTACCTCGTGACTCAGGGAAAAAAGACTTCCTAAGACCCGAAAAAAGCTCCTAGTCTACAAAGAGTCAGAAGAATTGTTCGCTGATATTTATCTGCCCTCAATGTCATTTGCCTGGAAAGAAAAACATGAATTCAGTCTGCATACTGGGCCCAGCCTGCAAAGGCAAAATCGAACGAGTCAACCTTCCCAAATAAATGCATGATACCAGAAACACTTCCCGCAATTAAAAGACAACTATTGGAAGGAAATTTTCCTCAGGCATTCACTGTTTTCTTTTATCACCACTGAATTAACTCCAAAAAGAGTACCTGCCATCAAGGTACCATCAATTTACACGTGCACAACATCTAGATTCCGAGGAACCTGCTCAGGGCCAAATCATAGAATGGATAGCTTCTCTAATTTTCCTATTTAAATTTGTCATTCAAGGTTCTCTGATTGGTCAAGACTAGTGACCTAATCAAGGATCTCACTCTCAATGAGAACCATCTGGCCCTCCTTTCAAATCTTTACAGAGAAAGGACGTTCCAAACCAGTCAATTACACAATCGGTTTGAGAAGATCTAAAGAGCAACAATGCTGCACTTATATTGGTTAATAGACTTGCGAGAACGACGTACAAGAGAAAAAAATCTTCCAGAAGGATTAGTGAGAGATTACGATATTATAAAGTTATAGTAATGGGGAAACACCTGTTACTCAAATGTACATTATTGCATTTATAATGTAAGTGACATAGAGATGACCAAGTAGTATTATTTCGGCACTTGATCGAGAGACCCACATCATGTTCTGGACATTTGGGTTTATATCCCACCACGGGAGATGGTGGAATGTAAATTCAATAAAAACTATAATCTGGAATTAATAGTGTACTTATGACCATGAATCAATTGTCTACTGTCGGTAAAACCCACCTGTTCACGAATGTCCTTGAAGAGAATGAGGCAGAATAGAGACAGTGAAAGAAAGACTGCAGTGGTTAGCACTGCTGCCTCACAGCGCCTGAGACCCGGGTTCAATTCCCGCCTCAGGTGACTAACTGTGTGGAGTTTGCACGTTCTCCCCGTGTCTGCGTGGGTTTCTTCCGGATGCTCCGGTTTCCTCCCACAGTGAATTGGCTTTGCTAAATTGCCCGTAGCGTTAGGTAAGGGGTAAATGTAGGGGTATGGGTGGGTTGCGCTTCGGCGGGTCGGTATGGACTTGGTGGGCCGAAGGGCCTGTTTCCACACTGTAATGTAATCTAATCTAATCTAATCTAGAGGTTGTTCGGAGGGACTACAACTAGACAATGGCGTACCCTTAAAGGAAAGGTAATCCAGCAATAATCGTGGCGCTTTGTGACACACTGGAAAGGTAGGACAAATAATTACGGAACACCTTGATTGACAAAGCAGCTAAGATAAAGCGGTAAGAATGTTTATGACAGTTATCTGATACAAATGAGAATTGATAATAAAGTGGAAGAAAAAGGCGTCAAGGTGAGGTGAAAAAGCAAAGTAAAGAAAGAAAGAACACTTCTGAGAACATACCAGCAGCTAACATTTAGGCATATAAAAATTTTCCACGGGTATGCATTGTATTTTTCAGAAAAAGTGGCAAGCGGATGAGTAAATGTGATCGGCAAACAAAACACGCGTAAACAGAGGTCGTGCATTTTTTTTTAGCCTTGTGATGAGATGAAAAGAGAGCAGATGTGGCATCACAAAATAGGCAAGGTTGGATGTTACATAAAGGACAGAATGAGATTGCAGACGTGCAAAGATGAGATGAACTAGTGGACACAAATCAGCCAGCTGGAAAAATGAGGTTGCAAAATGTCGAGCTGCTCAGTTTGTTTTAAAATATTAAAAAAGTAACAAGTGTTATTTCAACAGTGAGTCAATGCAAAACCTAGTGCTGCAGGTGGATTTAGATCTTCAGGCTGATGAGTTCCTAGAAGCTATTACATAAACAGAGAGAATAATGAAGGAGACTGATGGGGTGCGCTCCTTTATGATACGTTGGTGCGAAGATGAATGCATTATTTTTAAGTTACGGAGGATATTTGAGAGACCCACACCAGGAATATTGCGTGCAGTTGTGTTTTGCTTATTGTCGGCAAGAAGCAAATGTGCCCGAGTTCACACAGGGAGGGGTTTCCTGGATTGATCCCTGGAGTGAACGAGTTCTTGATGAGGAAGGGTGGGTACAAAAGATATGTACCCATTGATGTTTCAACAGCGGTGCGGGATTGTGAGGACCTGACTGATGAATGTAAGACTTCCAACTATCTGAACAAGGCGTACTTGGGTGGGGATGTCTCCTGGGGTGGGTCAGTCCAGAATGACAGAGGCAAGTATTTACTGTGCAGGGTGGGGAGGTGGTTGGTTCTTCCTTTCAGAACATGTATCTCTCTGTCTCTCACACCATCCTCCACCCACCCCCACCTCCACCTCCACACCCCCGTATCTCCAAGGGTACTTCTGACTGTGGAACTTTCTGCACTTTGAGGCAGTGTAGGTTGGATATTATAGACTTTTGCTGAAAATGTGTGCTGGAACAGCGCAGCAGGTCAGACAGCATCCAGCGAACAGGAGAATCGACGTTTCGGGCATAAGCCCTTCTTCATAAGCTGTTCCCTGGATGTTGTCTGACCTGCTGCGCTGTTCCAGCACACATTTTCAGCTCTGATCTCCAGCATCTGCAGACCTCACTTTCTCCTATTGTAGACTTCTGAAAATGGAAATGAACAAATTCGTGCAGGCAGAGGAACGGAAGGCTGTTGGAATCGGGTGAGAATTGGGAATTAGAAAGACACGGCACGGTGGCACAGTGGTTAGCACTGCTGCCTCACAGTGCCGGAGACCCGGGTTCAATGCCTGCCTCCGGACTGTGTGGATTTGCAAGTTCTCCCCTTGTCTGCGTGGGTTTCCTCCGGTTGCTCTGGTTTCCTCCCACAGTCCATAGATGTGCAGGCCAGGTGAATTGCCCGTAGAGTTAGGTAAGGGGTACATTTAGGGGTATGGGTGGGTTGCGCTTCGGCGGGTCGGTGTGGACTTGTTGGGCCGAAGGGCCTGTTTCTACACTGTAAGTAATCTAATAGAAACAGTGCGATTGTTAAAGAAAAGGCCCAAATAGCAAAAGGTCTGCTCTTTTCTGTTACATTTCTACCTCCAGCGATTGTGACTGAACGAGCTCTTCCTTGGAAACACCTCGTGGCTGTGATGCCGTTGATCCTAACAAACCCATGAACTTAGTTTCTCTCTTTGAGATTCCTTCTCACTCCATTCATTTTGACCCCCCTACTGTTTATTCCTTCAAATGTGAAACATAATCCTCTTAGTTATTTTCTGAACGATCTGGAATAGGTTCATCATTATCAAGCATTTACAGGTTTGTCTAAGACGAGGGGATATCAGTTTATCTTGTGGATTTAGTGGTTTCGAGGAAATTTGAAGCTTTTCACCTAGCTACAGCGTGGTAAAATATCGAAAATGCTGCATGAGGTGTGGTGAAGGCAGATAATATCACTACATTTAAAAAGCATCTGAATTAACACTTAATTTGGTGGGGCATAGTAGGCTATGTATCAAGTGCAGGTAAACTGAATAAGACAAATTTGGTGTTTATTGGTCAGCATAGAAACAATTGGCCAAAGGACATGTTTCTCTGTTGTATGATTCTCTGACTCCATGTTTTGTTCAGTGAAATAATATGTTAACATTAGATTGATAAGATCATTTCCCTCTCGACACCTGGATGCCATCAGCGGGGATTAAATTCCGTCATCCCATGATGACCATTCCTTCTCGACCTTTTCGCTTACCATTTAGTTCAATGTAAATCAAGACGGGTCTCACGACCGCTATGAAACATCCTCTCATGGAAAGTGACAATATACCTGTTATTACACTCAGTGACATGTACATACATGATTTTTGTTTTCCATACTCTGTGTAAGAGGTACACTATTTGGAAACGAAGTTCTGGCTCAAATCCAAGAAGAATAAATCAGAATTACAAAATTGGAATATTATCACGAATGCACTGCTGTTTGTGAAACTTTTTTTCTGGTTTCTGGTTATCTCAATGAGGGGAAGCGAATGCTCTCCTGCCGCTACATGTACAAAGCATGTTGGTTGAGATACACTTGCTGAATATGTTTGTTCAGATACTTCATTAATGTCTGTCTGCAGGGAACTTTTTCTTGTCGCTGGGGATATCTCATCTTCTCTTTATAAGGGAGACTTTCAAAATGTGATCTTATTGCATCGAGGAAGCCCTTAGCTTTGGCATAAAAAGGGGTCAGCATCTCTCAGAGAAAGAGCAATGATTGGTCATAACCCGGGAATAAAACACTGGAATGTAACAGCAATGGAATCCCATCTTTGGACAGCAGATTGGAGTTCAACAAAAATGAACAGGGGATTCCCCTCACAAATCGCCTATTACATTAGAAATCAGCATTGGATGACAGTCTACTACCGAATACGATGCGTACTCCTGCTGTTTCAGCACGTTTACTATCCCTTACTTGCTGCTGTTGGTGTCTTTGGTAAGTCTATCGGTCCAGTGAATTCAGGTCCATGAAATGAAGTTGAGGAGTAAATCAAAAGAAGAGAAATAAGCAGTTTAGACGTTTGTGATGACCACGTGCTGCCTTAAAGGGACTCGTCTGCGTGGACGTATGCTTTGTGGTACATAGTGATACAATAACTGGGGATTCAATTCTGACATCCCATGAGCGTTTCTTACTTCCCGATTTTTTGCCGTACCATTTATATCAATCTGAGACCAAGATGAGTTTCAATACCTCTATCAAATCTCCTCTCTTGGAACCTGAGCATGTATTGCTATCAAATCTGCTCTCCTGTAACGTGCCCATGTATCGATTATCCCCATCCTGATCTCTGTTCCAGTTTCTGATGAAAGATCCCCCAACGCTCCACATTGTAAGTGGCTTTAATCTGAACCCGTGCTCACCAATTCGACTTGCAAAAAATGTATCACTTCTTGCTTTTAAAGCTTAATATCATGGATATTAGACTCACGGTTTCTTGGATACAGACATCCACTTCCTCCACCAATGACACATTATAGCAGCAGTGTGTACTATCTACAGGGTTCACTGCAGAAATTAATCAAAGATCCTTAACCAGCACCTTTCAATAACCTTGGGACTTCCCTTTAGATGGACAAGGGCAGCAGATGCGGGAGATCACCATCATCCTGACTTGGAAATATATCAGCCATCTCTTCAGTGCTGTTGACTCACAACCTGAAAACTCCCACATTAATAGCATTGTACTGTCAATATCACAGAGACTGCAACAGGTTAAGAGGGCAGCTCATCACAGCTATCTTCTCGGATCAAATACAAATGAGCAATGAAATTGCTGGCCGGCCAGGGACGCCCAGGTCCAACAAGTATATAAAAATAAGATATGAATCGAAGATTGGCATTGGTTGGCGGCACGGTGGCACAGTGGTTAGCACTGCTGCCTCATAGCGCCAGAGACCCGGGTTCAATTCCCGCCTCAGGCGACTGACTGTGTGGAGTTTGCACATTCTTCCCGTGTCTGCGTGGGTTTCCTCCGGGTGCTCCGATTTCCTCCCATAGTCCAAAGATGTGCAGGTCAGGTGAAGTGGCCATGCTAAATTGCCCGTAGTGTTAGGTAAGGGGTAAATGTAGGGGTATGGGTGGATTGCGCTTCGGTGGGTCGGTGTGGACTTGTTGGGCCGAAGGACCTGTTTCCACATTGTAAGTAATCTAATCTAATCTAAAAAAATGTTATTGTATTGTGTCTGCTAAAGTGCCCTGCTTCTTTCAATAATGTATGCAAAGAGGACTGGAAAACCAAACTTTAATCTTACACATTTTCTGATTGATTTTTCTTTCCTGCAAAAATAAATTGCAGGCGTTATTTGTCATTTGTCCTCCTTTTCATTCCAAGGTTCAACGCCATGGTCATGTTCAGAAATTATGTTCCTGTGGGGTGCTGACCTTTCAAAGTGTTGCCAAAACCTACATCGCCACAAAACCTTCTGATTGTGTCATCCATGCCAGTTAACTCAACAATGGAGTCTGTAAAGATTACTAAGACTGCCATTGAGTATTGAGTAACAGGAACTGATTGCCTCAGGAGTTCAGTTGAAGAGTCACTGCACCCGAGATGTTGACTCTGTTTTGCCTCTACAGATACTGCCAGAGCTGCTGAGTTTCTGTAGTCATTTCTGCTTTCGTAAATAATTGCCTTCTCACAGTCGAACCAACAAAACCAATAAAAAAAAACAGAAAGAACTGGAGAGTCTGGAAAAGAGAAGTAAAACCAAAAGTAGTCGTGCAACTCAGCAAGTCTGGCAGCAACTGTGGTGAAAAGTTGGAGATAACATTTCAGCTCAATTGACTCTTCTTCAGAACCACTTCTAGCATTATTGAAGAATTAATTTTAATATATGTGAGTACTCTCTGCAACATTTACCTGGGACATGAGTCCTTATTATATTGTTGCCTTAATATCCTTATGTATTTACATCTTCATAATTCTGGAGTCTGTTTCCCATTACATTACATTTGTTTATTTCTCTGATGGAACGTTGATGTCGTTGGTTGGGATGAGAATTTATTGCCAGTTCCCAATTGTCGTTTTGGCAAAGTGTATAGATCAGATTCTTCTATACTGTGGAAACAGGCCCTTCAGCCCAACAAATCCACGTTGCCTGTCCGAAGACTAACACACTCAGGCCCATTTCCCTCTGACTAATACACCTAACATTTTGGGCAATTTAGCACGTCCAATCCACCTGACCTGCACATCTTTGGACTGTGGTGGGAAACCGGAGCACCCGGAGGAAACACATGCAGACACGGCGAGAATAGACAAACACCACAAAGACAGCCACACGAGACTGAAGTCGAACCTACATTCTTGGCGCTGTAAGGCAACAGGGGTAACCACTGAGGCACGGTGCACTGCCTTCTTTAACCACTGAAGTCCACAACATGGACAGGGAACAACAACGTCACGCGGAGGGAATTCCCGAATTTTAACACAACAATCCTGAAGGAACGGCTGATATATATCCAAGTCAGGAAAGTGAGTGGCTTGTAGAGAATCTTGCAGGTGTTGGCGTTCTTATGCACATGCGTCCTTGTCGTTCGAGATCAAAATGTTCATGGGTTTGGAAGGTGCTATATCAGATTCTTAAGTTAATGTATGGGGGTGAATCTGTTCGATAGTAAACACATCTGCTCCTGAGATTGATAGTGAAGGGTGTGGATATTTGTGGAGGTGGTGCTAAGTAAGTCACATCTTTTTTTTTATTCCTGGAGTCAACCTTCTTGAGTGTAATTCAAGCTGCATCTATTCAGGTAAGTGGTGTATATTCTATGTCAGTCCAAACAGTGTCCTTTCAACAGCTTTGGGGCATTCATGAAATCAATAACTCGCTGCAGGATTCCCAAGTTCATGTAGCTGCTGCATTTTCGGGCAATTCCAGATTAGGGTGAATGATAACCAAGTCTTAATACTGCAAGCAGTCAAATTTAGGTGCAGTAAATAAAAACATCACTGTATGCAGTCAGAGTTTCCATGAAGTTAATGCACTTCCCCCAAACATGAGTCCTTCCTCCCAACCTGTTGTGCGGTTTCTCTGGTATGTTCTATTCTTCAAAGTCGACTTCAGGTACAGAGGCTTTCCCCACTGGACCAGAACTCTCTCAAAGCAGTCAATGGGCTCATTGCACAATCAGCAGATGCAGAAACAGTGTCAACTGAATGTGCTGTACGAAACAGGAGTGGGGACAAGAGTCCGGTTTACTGAAGAACTGCCTGGACCAGAAGCATTATATCTGTTCCTCTCTCCACAGATGCGGCCAGACCCGTTGAGTGTTCTTTCAGTCATTTCTGTTTTCGCTTCAGATTTCCAATTTATTCTTCTATTTTCACTGTCTCATGTTTTAATCTGGCACAAGAGAAGCAGGGAGGGGAGAAGCGTGCAGATCGAGGAATATTATTGAAAATTAGCCTTTACTTTTATGGCTAAAATTGAGTTGTGTCTATTGGAGTTTCAAAGAGTCAAAAGTGAAATGTAAGAACTCCAAATGTGACCCACCTGCGTGAATTTGAGAAGGAGACTTCCCTCATTCTTTTGTTGGACTTAGAGGGTCTAAATATTTTTCCAAGTAAATGTTGAAGCAAAATTCTTAAATTCAAAATCAAGCATATCGAGGGACATGAGATGCAGACTTGGAGAAGAGACTGTAATGCAGGTCTTGCAACTCAAGCGTTATGAGTCGCATACAATCAATAGAGCTCAGTGAGCGGCAAATCAACACATGAAATTTTGAAACTGTTGATCTGCTATAATCCATTTCTAAATGATGGCTGGCACTGATACCAGGAATGGAGGGATTGGGCTGAACAAATACCCTTATTACAAGATCCCTTCACATTGTGCAAATAACAATATGAAATACTCATACCTTTTCTCAGCCAGAGGAATCTCATATTTTTTTATCTTGTAATCCATTCAGTGAACATGATAGATGTTCAAATACCATCTGTGCTTTCGGCATGATTATATGGAATGCAGGAAAGAGCTGCACCACTAATTTTGTTGGTTCAGTAAAGTGAGAACTTTGGTGCCTACATTCCTGCCTTATCTTATCCCGTCAGTCTACTTCCAATTATCAGCTAAGTGTAGGCCTATTGTCTTTAGTGACATGTTCACTGAGGACTAGTGAGTTTTCTTGTTCTGTCCTTCACACAGAGACGGGAGTGTGATATTGGAAAAAAACAGGACAGGTCAGTCAGCATTCTAGGAGCAGGGGAATTGACGTTTTGGGGAAAAGCCGAAAAGTAAGTTACATCATGGCAATACTTGAGAAATTCAGCAGGTCTGGCAAAATATGTGCATGGAGACAGAAACAGAGTTCAGTTACATCACAGTCCTACGCCATATCCTTCAACTGTGACCACCTATCTAACAGACACACACACACGCATGCGCGCACACACGCGCAGACGCACACAAACACACACACACACACACACACACACACACACACACACACACACACACACACACACACTACCCCATCTCTGGTTGTGAACTCGAACAGTTATCGGGGACCTTCATCTTGCAAACGCCTGCCTAGTCATCTTTCAATTCGGGCACGGATCTCCTTTAGGTTATGAAATATAAGGCCAGTATGACTTAAATATGCACAAGGACTCTTGCCTCCACAACAGTTTGTGGCAAGGAGTTTGATGGACACAAGAGAGAAACCAGCAAACCTTCTTAAATGTGCATCTCTTATTTTGGAGGCTATGTCACTCTCAATACTGTCATTGTAATGTACGATTTTAAAATGATGTATAATTTCCAGGTTTTATTGCGCTTTCCCACAGTTAACATACTGGCGATTGGAATCTTATCTCGGGCTAAGTGCGGTATATCCAAATGTGTAACCCGGTATCTGGTGTTCATGGCAATGGCAGATCTACTGGTCAACATCTTTGATCTGATATTGAGGCACATTCCAATTGTTTATTTGTCAAAATTTCTTTTTGTGAAGTTCATTCCGGTGTGCAACATCCATGCCATTCTTGTCTATGCAGCTACGGACTCTTCTGTCTGGTTCACTGTCGCTTTCACCTTCGATCGATTTCTGGCCATCTGTTGTCACAAACTGAAACACAAATATTGTAACGGGAAAATTGCATCAGTTGTTTTGGGAACAGTCATGGTACTCAGCTGTTTAAAGAATATTTTCTGGTATTTCATGTTAACAAGTCAGTATCGGCTAAAGAATATTCCTTGGTTTTGTGAGTTAAGATCGGGTCTTAAATTCTCTAAATTTTGGGGCACAGTTGAAATCACTCATCATCTTCTAAATCCGTGGTTGCCAATTCTTTTGACAGTGTTGTTTAATGCTTTATGTATAAGACAAATTCTAGTTGCCAACAGAACCCGTAGGAGACTCCGGACACTCAGCAAGGGAAAGACTGTCACAGATCCAAAAATAGAGAATCGAAAGAAATCTATAATTTTACTGTTTCTCATCTCGGCCAACTTCTTACTGGCATGGGTAGTCATTATGGTTTATTCAATTTGGTACCGGGCGAGGTTATTAGGACAGAAGTTAATATTTCTCCATTATTTTGTTCGGGAAATTGGATACATCTGCCAGCTCACCAGTTGCTGCACAAATATCTGTATTTATGCTGTGACATTAACCAAGTTCAGGGAGCAGATGTATGATATACTCAAATATCCAATTGCTATCTCACGAAAATTATTTAATGAAATAAAAAAGCAGTTAAAAAGCAAGAAATCGGTTATAAATCAGATTCACTTGCCTTTTGCATGGCCTCAGAAAGAGAAACCAAAGGGGGTCAGTGAGCACAAATCAGCATGTGGTAATTAAACACAATGAAGTCGGTCTATTCTTCCCCTTGGTCAGTGATATGCACGCAATATGATCACTCTGTTCTCTCGGTTTCTGCTACATTTGTGTGTTGCTTTGTTTGCATGCCCAAGATTCATATTCCAATCTCCTCTGCATCCTCTCCCACATTATCACATCCTTCACATGCTGTGGTCTTCCATTTGTCACCTAACAAATGTTGTACACAGCTACATCCTAACATGCTTGTTCATGTGCTCAGTCCGTCACTAATAAAGGCCATTATAAGAAATCACTTCTGATCTTCTTTCTGTATCTTTATGGCTGCCTTCAAGGATTCATACAAACATTCCCCTGCTCATCTGTAATTCCTGATGTCCCGCCATTCAGCATGTACTCTTATGCCTTCTGAACACTCACAATTGTGTATCACTCACTCTGATCCATTTGCCACGGTTCAGCCTTTCTCAGTTGTTCTGTGTTCAATGGATATCTTCCTCATTAAAAAGCCGCCCATCTTTAATCTCTGGAACATTGATGCATAAACCAATCAACAAGTGACACGGTAATGACACCTATGGTACACAACTGGACACAACGTTTCACCCAGAAATGCACCCTGCCTGTTCGAACCGCTCACTGTTGATCTCCTGCTTCTTTTGCCCTGTCCCTGGCTCCATCGGGAACCACATACACTTTGTCTATCCTGAGCACTCCGAATTGATCTCTTGCCTGTACCTCACCGTCACTGCTCCACAGAACTCCATAGAAATCTTGTCTGTCCTAACACCATACTATTGATCTCTTGCCAGTTTTACTGTTCACATTTTCTTTCGTATTCTCACCACAACTTGAACAGCACTGCTATGCCTAAACTACTCAGACAACGGCACAGATAATATTTAGGTTCATAATCTTCCAAGGGGGAGCGTTTCCTCCCAGTTAGCGAGAGAGTATGGGTCTTTATCAACAGAGTTTCATTTTGAGCGAAAGTTTGGGCATTTGAACTAAAATGGTAATCAATCACTTACAGGGGGCAAAAAAAAAAAACCCAGAGAGACAGATTGACACACAAACAGATACAGCGAGCGAGAGAAGTAGAAAGTGAAAGTCATGCAGTTAGCAGAGTGAGAGAGACATAGACCGACAGACAGGGCGACAAAGATGGAGAAAGAAAAATCAACGAAGCATGACAGATAAAGAGAGTGTGAAAGTGGATGACAGTCTGCGAGAGGCAATGTGAGAGTGAAATACAAAGGTGAATATACGCAACGAGAGAGAGAATAGACATCTGAGAAAGCTAGATCACTCAGATATAACCAGAGAGAAGCACGGAAACAAATAGAGACATACAGTCATGCAGAGAGAGAAAATAAGGCTCATAAAGTGCGTGAGAAGAACAGAGAGAGGAAAACGTAGAGGGATGATGTGGAAAAGGGAGTCAGAAACTGAAATAGAGTGAGACAAGTAACGAACTGTAACAATGTTTATGCTGTACCACAGGCCTCCCATCAGTGAACGTGAGATATACATACACTATGTAAACTGATAATGGAAAGATATATGAGCAACAGAGTGGTGTAGATAGGAAATTTTAAATTATCAGCTATTGACTGGGATTCGGTTAGATGGTATAGATCGAGAAAAATATGTAAGGTGAATGGAGGGGGATTTCCTCGAACAGTATGTCAATACTCCAATTCAGGAAGGGGTTATGCAGGGCATGGCGTTGGGTAGTGAGCCCGGTCAGGTGAGCGAGGTTTCAGAAAGGGATTAATTTGTGAATAATGATCCTAATTCCATAAAGTTCAGAGTACTCTTGGAAAAAGATGAGAGCGGTCCGAAAGGAAGAATGCTACATTGAGAAGAGGACAACTGTAGCAACATTCTTCACGAGCTGGGAAATGTGAATGGACTCAGCGTATTAAGGGTAAATTCACAATTGCTATGTGTGAGGATTTTAACGAGAGTTTGATCAGAGAGCAGTACTGACATGTTCCAGTGAAAATGAAGATTAAAAATGGCAAGACAGGGAACCATGGATTTCAGGTGAAATTGTGAAACTAGTTGTGAGAAAAAAATGAAGCATACATAAGGACCAGGCGATTGAAAACAGACGAAGTTTTGGAAGAATATTGGCCAAGCTGAAACGAGGAATTAAGAGGGTTGAAAGGTAACATGAAAATTTTTTAGATGGCAGGATTAAGGAAAATCCCAAAAATTTTTAGTCGTATATAAGAAGCAAGAGGGTAACGAAAGAAGGAATTTGCCATTCAAGAATAAAGGAGGACAGTTATGCGTGCACTCGAGAAAATGTGTGGGATTCCTAGTGAGAATGTTGCATTGGCATTCACCAAGGAGAGGGACATAATGGATGTTGAGGTTTGAGATAGATGTTTGATTGCTCGAGATCAAGTAGGCGTAAGGAAGGAGGAAGTGTTGTGTATTGATAAAGGCATTAAGGTATGGATGGGATCTATCCCAGGTTGCTGGTAGAAGCAAGAGAGAAAATAGCCGGTACCTTCAGAGATATCTTTGCAGCATCCTTGAACTCGGGTGAGATCAAGGAGGATTGGAGAATTGTTTAAACTGCCTCCTTGTTTAGAAAGAAAGCAGCGGTAATCCAGTTAAATATAAAACAGTGAGCCTGATGTCAGGAGTACAGAAGATGTTGGAGAAGATGTTGAAAGGTCGGGTCGCTTTACATTTGGAAGAAAATTGGTTCAACAGTGATAGACAAGAGTGTTTTGTCCAAGCAAGGTCATATCCTACGAACCTAATAGGATTGTTTGTGGAAGTTGCAAAGTGCGTCGATGAGGGAAGAGCTGCAGGATTCACATAAATGGAGTTAAGTAAGACGTTTGATGCGGAACCCCATGGTCAGCTGATAGAGGAAGTTACGTCACGTGGGATACAGGTTGCAAGAGCTTGATGGTTAGAGAGCTGGTTTAGCAGCAGGAGACAAAGAGTTGTAGTAGAAGGGAGTTTTTGAAATTGAGAACTTTGGCAGAGGCGTTCCACAGGCGTCTGTATTGGGACCACTGTTATTTGTGATACACATAAATGATAGGGAGGAGGATCTAGTTGGCCTGATTAGCAACTTTGCATATGTAACTCAGACAGGTGCAGTAGCAGATAATGAAGGGGACTGCCAGAAAATGCATCAGAATATAGAGATCTTACAGAGTTGGGCAAAGAAATGGCAGGTGGAGATCCATCCTGGTAACTACGAGGCGAAGCAGTTTGGAAGATCGAATTCGAAAGCCACGTATATGCTAATTGGAAATGCCCTGGGGAAAATTCATCTGCAGGAAAATCTGGCTCTTCAGGTCCATTATACCGTGAAGGTGGCAACGAAGATCGATAAAGTGGTCAAAAAGGCATCTAGGGCCTGCTTTCTTTCATAGGATGGGGTATTGAGTACAAGGATTGGCAAGTCAGGTTATAGATGCAGAGGACCTTGGTTCAGCCACGTTTGGAATAGTCGCATAGTTCAGGTCAACACACTCCCAAAAGAATGGGGATGCTTTGGAAAGGGTGCAGAGGAGGTTCGCAAGATATTGCCTGGTACGGACGGTGCTAGCTATGAAGATAGTTTGAGTAGGTTAGAAATATCTTCATTAGAAAGAGGAAGATTGGGGGTACCTGATTGAGGTCGACAAAATCAAGAGAGGTAAAGACAAAGTGAATTCCAAGAAGCTTTTTTTCCAGAGAGGGTGACTCAATTTCACATATTTAAGTGCATTGTGTGGCTTTAGTTAGTTGATGTAAAGCTAAGGCTTACAATGGCAGGGGACTGCAGACCTGTGACATGTGCGTCTTGCTTGATGTGATATATCAGGGAAGAGGCTGACGTTCCTGGCTGTTAATTGCAAAAAGTGTGTCCACCTTCAGCTCAAGATTGACAGCATAATGGCTCTGGATCTGCGGATAGACTCACTGTGGAGCATCCTGGAAACTGATGAGATCGTGGATAATACATTAATTGAAATGGTCACACTGCAGGTTAGAATTGCAGTTGGAGACTGTGAATAGGTGACAAAAAGGCAAAAAAAGAGTCGTGAGGCGGTGCCGGTGGTGCCTGCAGTCATCTCCCTCCAAAACAGATATACCGTTTTGGATACTGTTGGGGTGATGGCTCACCAGGGGAGGAAAGCAGTTGCCAGTATCATAGCAGCGTGGCGGGCACTGTTGTTCAGAAGGGCTGGAAAAAGACTCGTACGGCCATATTGATATGGGGATTCTATTGTAAGGGGAGGAGATGGCGGTTCTATGGCAGACAATGAGACTCCCGGCATGGTATGTTGCTTCTCAGGTGCTCGGGTCAGGGATGTCATCTATCGGCTACAGAGCATTCTAAAAGGGGAGAGTGAACAGCCAGTTGTCTTGGTGCATATACACACTAACGATATAAGTAAAACATAAACAAGATGAGGACCTGAAAGCAGAATTCAGGGAGCTAGGAGAGAAGTTAAAAAGGAGGGCCTCAAATGTAGTGATCTCTGGATTACTACCAGTGCCATGTGTTAGCCAGCGTAGAAATGAAAGAATAGGCAGGATGAACACGTGGCTTGAGGGATGGTGTAGGATGGAGGGGGTTCAGATTTGGACTTTGGGACTTTTCTGGGGAAGTTGGGACTATTACAAATTGGACAGTATACATCTGAACCAGACTGGAACCAATATCCTCTGGGGAGTTTTTCCTCCTGCTGTTTGGCAGATTTTAAACTAATGTGTCAGAGGTCTGGGGAACAGAAGAGAAGATAAGTAGAAAGCGAGCTGGAAACTGGAAAATGTAAGAATCATGAATTTTATATTAATAAGGGGAAGGGTAGTCAGAGAGCAGATGAACACAAAAGAGCTGGTTGACAGAAGTGCATATATTTTAATGCAATAAGTATGGTGGGTAAGGCAGATGAATGTAGGACTTGGATTGGTGCTTGGGAGTATAATCTTTTTGCAGTCACATGGACTTCTTTGAAGGAAAAACATGATTGGCAACTAAATGTTTTAGGAAAGATATGCTTCAGACAGGACAGGGAGGGAAGTTAAAGGGGGGGTGGAGTTGCATTGCTGGTCAGGGATGTCACTTAGTGCCAGAGGTCTGAATGGGGCAGAATTAGTAAAAAAAAAGGGTCCAGGAGAGTTTTCTGGAGCAGTATGCCAATAATCCGACGAGGGAAGGGAACACATTGGACTTGGTGTTGGGGAGTGTGTCGTGCCAGGTTGTAGAAGTTGCGAGGAGATTTTCTGGTAATAGTGACCTACATTCTGTAGGTTTTAGAATACTTGTAGACAAATATGAGAGTGGTCCTTAGGAAAGAGTACAAAACTGGGCCAAGGCCAATTATATCAAAATTAGGCAAGAGCTGGGAAATGTGGATTGGGCACAGGTATTTGAAGGGAAATACACATTTGATACGTGGGATGCTTTCAAAGATAGGTTCACAGTAGTGCAGATAAGCATGTCAAGTTGAAAGCAAAGGATAGGAAAGGCGAGATTCGTGAACTGTGGATGAAAGAAGAAATCGTCCAACTAGACAAGAGGAAAAAGGAAGTGCAATTATATGGTCCAGGCAGCTAAGAACAGAACGGACTCTGGAGGAATGTCGGAAGAGTAGGACCAGTCTTAAACGAGGAATCAAGGTGAAGATGTATCTAGACAGATAAATGAATAAGCCAGGAGCAGAGGGACACAGATCCTGAGAGCATTAGAGACAGGTTAAAATAGAGGATCTGGATTGGCGGTGGCTTCGAGGTTGGAAGAGCCTCTTCTTACGCTGGAATTTTCCTTGTAATTGTTTTTCCTTTGAGCGCAAAAAGACAAAAAAGGAAACATAATCAGTGAGCCTGAGAGGGAGAGACAGAGAGTGAGAGAGATACATGCAGGAATTGTGACTGATCGTGTCCTAGAAGGAGACAGAAGAAAGAAAGATAAGATGCCAGAGGGAACAAGTGAGGAAGACATAGAGAAAGATGGACAGAGAAAAACGCAGAGGGAGAGAGGGAGTCAGGAGCGAAAGAGAAATTGAGAAAATGAGACAGACAGCCAGTGACAAACACAGGAATAGTGAAGGACAGATATAGAGAGGCAGTTTTGGAGTGAGAGAGACGGAAAGGCAAATAGGGACACAGATAATCTGATGGAGGAAGAGACAAAGGGCATGAATGAAAAGGTGGCAGTGAGAGACCGAAAGAGAGCGGGAGACAGGGAAAAAGACACTGGATTAGTGGTGCTGAAAGAGCACAGCAGTTCAGGCAGCATCCGAGGGATATACAAACATAGAGAGTGAGACAACCGAGGGAGACATCACGATAAATAGAGATACTAAGAGACAGAGAGCGAGAAACAGAGAGAGAGAGAGAAAGAGAGAGGCATATCAAACAAGGGCGGAAAGTAAAAAGAATGGGAATACGAAACAAGGAGTGAAAGACAACAGGGGTTATGGAGAGGCAGAGAGAAGAGAGAAAAGAGTGAGACACGCAACAAGGCAGAGATGAAGATAAACAAAGTGAGTGGACTAGTGAGTGGATTACGTTAATGGATTGCCATTGTTGAAGAATCTTCCTTGCTTTTGTGAATGAATAGTCATCACGATTGGGTCTCCAGTCTGAGACACGGTGAACCTCTTCCACCACATTCTAACTCTATTCTGCCAGTCATCCTGATTCTGCTGCTCAAAGCATTCACTGTCAGGCAAATTTTAGAGACCAGTCGAGCCCGCAGCAGACTCTTGGCTCAAAGCTATGGCTAGGGGACCAGGAACACAGAGTTGCAGACTCGAAGGAAATCGATAAGTTTGCTGTTGTGTTCGCAGCCAATTTCATTTTTTGAGTCATAGAGTACTACAGCACCGAGTCAGGCCCTTGGCCCAACAGGTTCATGCCGAAAAACGTGCACCCACAGTAAACTCATTTCCGTACACTTGGCCCGTATCTTTCTAAATTTTTCCTGCATTTGTCCAAATGCCTTTTAAATGTTTCTTTGATGTCCCAGCCTAAGCCACTTGCACTGGCAACTCATTCCATTTGCGTACCACATCTTGCAAAAAAAAACAGTAGCACGTCAGTTAGCCGTTTATTCATTCCCCTCTAACGTTAAATTGACGCTTTTTATAGTCCTCAATTTCACAAACCTGGGCAAAAATAAAGACTGAGTGCATTCACCCTATCCATGCATCTCATGATCGTATTCACTTCTATAAGATCCCCCCCTCAGTCTCCTATGTTGTAAAGAAAGAAGTCCTCGCTTGTCTTATAAATATTTTTCTAAACTTTTTCCAGTTGAATAATACTTTTTCGATAGCAAGCTGAGAAATACTTAATTAAATACTCCGGGTGCAGTCTCACCTAAATTCTATACAACTGCAACAAAACTTGCCGATTTCTACACTCAGTGCCATGACTGATGAAGGGCAGCAGGCAACAGTCTCAGTTCTGTTCAATTTCTCATTTCATTCCAAATGCAGTTAGGGAGGAAGGAGACATTGCAGCCATGATATCGCTTGGTTACTCAATGACAACGGTTACATTATTTCTATGGTTTAGCTTTAAGTGATCTTGCTCATCAGTAAAAATCAGTGCACTTATTTCAGTAAGTGCCTCTCTCTCTTCATAGGTCAACGCTCACTCTTGACTCTACATTAGTATATCATACGTCGAGCACAGGGAATACTGGCCGTCAATCCATGCCTCGTGGCAAAGGTTACGTGTATCGAACCAAGACAAATTTTTTGCAGCATTACATGCCAGTCTCATGCATTGTCTCACCACCTCAAATCCTGTCAGCTTTTCTCTCTCCCTCTGTGTTTCTCTGCACCTGTCTCCCTTCTTATAACCATCTGTTTTATTTTTCTTCTTCAAATTCTCTCCATGTAGGTATTTGTTTCTCCCTGTCTTTCTTATTCTGGCTTTCCCCCTCTGTATTTCAATCTCAGTGTCATTTTTATTTGTTTGCATTTTTTTCTCGCTTGTTCTCATTCTATTTGTTTCACTGTAACACATTTCCCGTTTCGGTCCCTCTTTTTCTCTGTAACTGTGTCTCTGCTTCTTTCTGCATCTCTACCTCTGTTTCTTCCTCTGTCCCTCTTTATTTCTACCCAACGTTGTCTCTGAAACTTCCTGCCTCTTTCTTTCTATGGCTGTTAATG